>NC_055972.1:29250532-29553032 GCF_018492685.1 Alosa sapidissima | reverse complement strand
AGTCCTTCTCCCAATCCCACTTGCAGCCGAGCTTTTTAGCTTTTCACAGCTATGCTTTTAATTGACTCTCAGACATTACTGTAACTTCAAAGTGTCACAGCTAAGACATTCCAGCCCACCCCCCCCCCCCCCCACTCCTTTTTCAACAGCCAGTTTTTTTCATGTATAGCTTTTTTTCATTCTCTCTCTCTCTCACACACACACACACACACACACACACACACACACACAAATGCCTCTCTCAGCTTTCTCTAATTGTAACTCTCAGACTCACAGGATTTCTTCTATTTCAAGAACACAAACAAAGAAATTCAGCTCTAAAAAAATAGTAACATCCTAAAATGTCTCAGACAGAAAAAGCTTTCAGAAACACAATTTCACATTTTTGACTAGAATGGCACTCAGTCAACGCAGACATCAGGCAAGGCCAAATGCTTTATATCGCAACGTTAGCGAAAGAGTAACAAAATCACGGATTTGACCTGTGATTCAGATCCACTCTAGAATGTAATGGGGTTCTCCCTGGGCTCTGCAGCTTTCCTTTCATGAGAATCGGCCTGGTCATTTTAGTGTAATCCTGCTTAAAGACCGACAGATAGACCGACCAGCAGCCCCGAAATCATAACCTCCTTGGCAGAGGTGTTATGTTCCACAAACATACCAATCAGAACACTGCTGAGGGAGAGAGAATGCTGTTACTCTCATCCACCATGACACAGAAGATGAACACACACACAGATTTCCTATCAATAAATAACATACTAACATAGCAATGTAGGCTACAATAAAATAAATACATTTGTTCACTGGCTAAACACGCTGAAATGTCCATGGACATTGATGGTGACTGGCAACCGCTTGACCAACCTTGTAGCCTTGCTGGCTGTCTGGAGAGCTCTGGAAGCACAGATCAGACCAAAGGGAATCCAGCCACTAGGGAGCTAGCGTTAGCATGGCAGCTCAGTGTTGGCTCTGCAGCAGCTCGGTGGGCTTGTGGTAGTGGCAGATCTCTCACAAAGTAGGCCTACAGCACCAGTCCATAGTAATCTCTGATCAGATGCTGGAAATGCAGCTTGCCTAACAGGTGACGGATATGGATCCAAGGCTTAGCCCCAATCGAATAAAGTGAATGCTAATGTCACCATGTTATCAGCCACCACAGGCATTATTAAGACTGAGACCAACAGTATCAAAAATAACGTCTAACGTGAATAAGTTTAACTAGACAAACAAATCCAAAAAATGGACAAAGTATTACATAAAATTATAAAAAAAGATAAAAAAAAATAAACAAAAAGCACATGCCAAAAGAGACACCAAACAGTGGGAACAGCTAACACTAACACAACATGGTTGCTACAGCAGAATAGCTTATTAGGGGGGAGCCTACACTCATACAAGCGCAAATGGACCTTATGCATGGAATGCTCTTTAGGCAGCTCATTCATTTCCATTGGATCGTTAGCTGTGTTAAGGCATCTTCTGATATATTCTGCTCCTTATGTGTTGGGCCAGTATGCCCAGGCAATAGGAGCCTCAACTACTTTTCACTCCGTGATGCTTTCAAGTCAAAAACAGCCATGCACAAAATTTCAAGACTACACATGCATGCAATCATGCACACTCACTCATACTCACAAATAACCACACAACACACGTACCCCTGAACAGACATTTTTAGAGCCAAAGGCATCATTAATATTGAACAGTGTACACAAATTTAGCCTAAGTGCATTCACTGGGCAGTTCCTGAAAAGCAGTCCCATTGACTGTGGATCACAGTGTGTGTGTGTGTGTGTGTGTGTGTGTGTGTGTGTGTGTGTGTGTGTGTGTGTGTGTGTGTGTGTGTGTGTGCGCGCGTGTGTGTGTGTATGTGTGTGTTGCAAGTGTTTTTTTGTATGTGCTTTAAACCTGAAAGGTTTCTCATGCCCCTATAACACTCCCTCTGCTTCACATATGGCTACATGATGCAAGCACATGTACACACACACACACACACACACATACACACTGTAGGTTACAACAGATATAAAAGCCAGCCATCAGGCATTCAACCTTTATTTCCGTGACTCTAAATATTGCACAAGGTAATGCAATAGCGGAAATGGCACCATTGACCCAGAGAGGCATCTGTCAAACTCTGTCTCTCTCCCTCTCTCTTTCTCTCTCCCTCTCTCTCTCACAGACACACACACACACACACACACACACACACACACACACACACACACACACACACACACACACACACACACACACACACACACACACACACACTTAAACACTTTCCATTTGAGATACTTTCTGTAACCCCAAATCAGAAAAAGTTGGGACGTTGTGTAAAATGCAAATAAAAACAGAATGTGATAATATACAAGTAATGAAAATGAAACTTTGGACTATTTCATTTTGAATTTGATGCCAGCTTAAAGAAATGTTGGTACAGGGGGATGTTTACCACTGTGCTGCTTCTCCTCTTCATTTAACACAATTCTGTTATTGTTTTCCTGAAATATTCAAGGTCTTCCCTGGAAAAGACATTGCCTGGATGGCAGTATATGTTGCTCAAAACCTGTATACATCATTCAGAATTGATTGTGCTTTGCCAAATGTGCAAGATGCCTATGCTGTAGGCACTAATGCTCCTCCACACCGTCATAGATGTTGGGTTTCGAACTGAGCACTAAAACAAGTTGGATAGGTTGGATACTTGGATAGGCCCTCTCCTCTTTAGCCCAGATGAGTCCATGATTTCCAAAAAGAAGGCACATTTTGATTGGTCTAAGCACAGGACCCTTTTCCATGTTACCTCAGTCCATTTTAAACCAGCTCAGGCCCAGATGAGACGGCCACGGCCATCTAATGTGTTTTTCAGCTCTTTCCCTTGTTTGCAAAGATTTCTCTGGATTCTTTGAATGTTTTAATAATATTATGTCCTGTAAATGATGAACTCCCCAAATACTTCACAAATTCATGTTAAGAAGCATTAAAATTACATTGTTTCATCATTTGTGCACACAGGTTTACACAGAGTGATAAATACCCCTACATCTTTACTTCTAAGAGACCCTGCCTCTCTGGGATGCTCTTTTTTATACCGAAACGTGTTGCCAGTTACCCTAATTAGTTGTGAAACATTCCTCCTTTTGTTTTCTTTATCATTACACAACTTTTCCAGCATTTTGTTACCCCGTCACAACTTTTTTTGAAACATGTTGCTGATATCAAATTCAAAATTAACATATATTTCCATGAAATAGTCAAATTTGTCATTTTCAACATTTGATATGTTGTCTGTGTCCTTTTTGCAACTAAATATGAGTTTAAGAGATTTGCAGATTATTACATTCATGTTTTTATTCGCATTTTACACAATGTCCCAACTTTTTCTGATTTGGGGTTGTAATAATACAATGTTCTTTCTTTCAGGGGTCATGAAAGCAAACAATTAATTCCCTCAATCTCATTTTTTTTAATCTTCATTGAATAAATGGAAAAGAATGTAGCCTGTCCTGAGCAGGTTTAACAATAATCTCAGGATATGAGTTTGCCAGAAATGTTTCTGTTGTCTCAAAAGACTGATCTCCATCCTGACAATAATTCCTATTAAGAATGTCTCTCTTGAAAATAACTTCTTAGATCCAAATCAATAGTGCTGTAAAAGCCTTCTGCCAGGTTTGACCTTCACTGAGCAGGGCATCTGTGTGTGTGTGTGTGTGTGTGTGTGTGTGTGTGTGTGTGTGTGTGTGTGTGTGTGTGTGTGTGTGTGTGATAGCTTGTGCATGCACATAAATGTTTGTGTGTGAAATCAGCATAAATTCAGTTCTCCTGCATTTCATGGATGCTGGCTTTGCTGGTGCATTAAATCTCAGGGGTGTGTGCTTATTGCAGAGAGAGTACTTATGCTTTTGTGTGTGTGTGTGTGTGTGTGTGTGTGTGTGTGTGTGTGTGTGTGTGTGTGTGTTTGTGCGTGCACGTGTGTGTGTGTGTCTGTATGTGTGTGCGCGCACATGTGTCTGTGTGTGTGTGTGTGCTTTTAGATGTCTCAGGAGGTGTAATTTGTTTCCCTGCTCATCTATAGAGGTAAAACACTGCACAGGCCAACCATGGTAATAAATCCTAGTGTCCCTTCCAGCTTCTGTCTCAGGCAGCATGAGCTGCTCTCTGTCTGACCTGCAACACTGCATCATCTACACCACTGTAGCCCATCTACACATGGCTTACAATTGACTCAGTGTGGCGTAGGCTACTACATTTCAGGAAAAAAAGTTATTTGGTTACATAAGTGTTCATGACTTGGTACAGCAAGAATCAAAATGAGAATCAGTAATAGAATCAGAATGAGAATCAGTGATATAATCATAATGAGAGTCAGCAACATAATCAGAATGAAAATCAGCTATAGAATCATAATGAGAATCTGTAATATAATCAGAATTAGAATCAGTAATAGATTCAGAATGAGAATCAGTAATAGAATCAGAATGAGAATCAGTAATAGAATCAGAATGAGAATCAGTAATTCATAGGTGCCACATACGTCACTATCAAATAGAACGCCGCCATATTTACGACCGATTTCGCCCAGTATGGCCGCCCACACTGCACATTTGAATGTGTGTGTGAGAGAGAGAGATATGTGGAGAAAATTTCAATTTCAATTTTCAATTTCGATCCTTATTTGTTACCCCCAGATTTCTTTTGTCCCTTATTATCTGCCCCAGGCTTGCCCCAATTGGCTTTCCGCGATATATCTACCTTGTTCATAACCCCTCCCCGTACAGTGGGGATAGCTTGAAGGTATTCAAGAGTAGAAGAGAGCCTGGACGATTGAAACACGGGACGAATGAAACATTCCAGTTTTCTCCGAGTGTATAGGCTAACGATGATAGACAGACGTCCTTCGGTCAAAACATAGAGCATGTTAACCTTCTATCAGGCAAATATCTTCCTGCTATGTCATTGTATCACGGAGTTATAAACGAGTTTTAATGCGCAAAAGTAAACTTCATTAGCCGTTACATTTTTTTTATTATTATTAATGAGTGTTTTTCATTTAAAGGTTCAACTTAATGCTTATTCAGTAGACCATTTAGTGTTCTCCACAATCCCAGACTTATATAACTCATATCGCATGCTTGTTTACATGGAAAGCAAAACCAGCTATAGTGACATATGTCTGTGTCTGTGACCAGGCTGTAACTCCATTTATTTTAATTAAATGCATTAAACAATCATTTATGGAGGTGAGACATGGAAAAACAGTTTTCAGAAGATGAAAATACATTTGGGCCCACCAGGCAGGGGGTCGAGTTTTCCCATATTATCCTATGCAGACTGACGGCCGGTGGAGGAAGCCTACTTATTTGGATGTGCCGTGGCCTAACCCACGTAAAAACCTAGTGAAACAACATTTTCAACAATATAGCCTAAACATGATATAAATGGGAAAGCTTACCGTTCTAGCTATGAACATGGCAGAATCATCCACAGGGCATGATATTTCAAAAAACGCTTCATACACGCTTCACGATGATGGTAATGAGTTGTTATCAGACATGTACGAAGACGTATAGCCCTGCAACAATCTATCTAAAATAGCACCTATTGGGAGTAGCCTACCATTCGTGATATGTAGTAAAATTTTGAAGTTGTGGGACGTTTACATTGCTTAAACTGTATGTTTCATTTGTCCCCTTATGTTGTTTCAACTGTCCCGACCAGTAGGGACGAATGAAACACGCACGTTCCACTTTTGCTGTAGCCTAATAATTCCTGAACGGTTTTGTTCAAAGCTGAAAATGCATTTGTATTTGATAGAGGACAGATGTAGGTTACTAGTGACCAAATATTAGCTTTCAGTGTGGTACGATCGGTTTGTAAATTACGTTTAATTAAAAAGTGTTTCAACTGTTCCGGCTCTCCCCTACTCATGCCTATCGCTGTGGCTGGATGGGTCAAAAACGTGAAAGTGCGGCACCTGGCCTCCAAGGATTTATATTTAATTATGGGAAATGTAAGTATTATGTAAAAACAATTCAAATATATGATTTTGGTGGTAGTTTACTCTGACTAGGTACATGTACTGTAGTAGCGAGTTGTTAGCTAAGTGGCTAACGGCTAGCAAGCTACCACTCATTTTAGTGTCATTTAGCTGACAGATAGCTGTCATTAATCTGGATAATGTTCTTTAATGTCAGATATGTTATACAGTCCATGGTTTATACTCATTGAAAGAACATGAAGGGAAGGGAAACAAGGCGATTGTGACTTTATGGGAGCAGTTTGTGGTGGGTTATCAGCTGTTAGCTGTCAGACGGTCAGCTGATTGTGACCACTGAGTGGCTGAGCGGGGCGCAAATCGGTCGTAAAGATGGCGGCGCAAAGTTACAGTGACGTCATGTGACACAAACAAATAGATCCAGAATGAGAATCAGCGATAGAATTAGAATGAGATTCTCTGTTAGGTAATGGTAAGAAACAAAATCCCAGTGGATATTTCACGTCTTATCAAATGCTGATGACGGCTGTTGACGATTTTGCCTAAAAAATAAAGCCAAGTGAATTACTGTACCGTGAATTTAAGGATTTTAATGTTGTAGTATGTGATTCCTACAGTGTAAAATTGTTGTTGTTATTTCTTTAGATCATGCTAATGCTTCCCAGTTTTATCTACCCACTCCAGCTGTCCAGGAGCGAGTGTCACCCCCAACCTTCCATCTGTCATGATCTGTTCCTATGAGGATTGACAAAAGAAGCCTATGAAAATAATAATTAAATGCTTTTTTCCAAATCAAATCAAAATAAAAACAAAACACATGTTTGTTAATGTAAAGTTCAGTTTCTTTGGGATAAAGTGTGTTTTGATGCTTTTTGTAAGCATCTTTGTTTCAGCCGACTTTTAAAATGATCTGTAGTCCGCTGCCTCCTCCACTGTCAGATGTGTTATTTTCCACACTAGTAAGGACTGGGCTTATGGAGCAGAAAGAATATCTCTTTTAATAACCAGTAAACTAAATGTGGTGAAACTTGGGGAGCTGAATACAAAAGAGGTCCTCTGAGACACACACACACACACACACACGTACAGAGAGAAAGAGAGAGAGAGAGAGACTCTAAAAAGCATTGCATTTGCTCTGTGATGGATAACATTGTGAAGCTGAGGAGAAGTACTCCAGTTTTCCTCTCTTGGAGGAATATTTACCCACTTTGAATCACACACAGAGGCAACTTTCAACCCTCTGGAGCACAAAATCCCTAAAAGAAGAATGATAATATATAAAACATTCAATCTCGGTGCACTTTGAGCACAGAGTCATTTACATGAAGCCAACTCCAGACAGACTGCACCGCGCTTCTCTGCACTGCTGCTGAACTAGGTCAGTCTCTCAGTGGGGTGCAGAGAGCAGTCACCGGGGGCACGCCCGCTCTCTGTGAGCCACATGGGACATGGGACCTGATGGAGGCCGCTGGGATGCTGGCGCCAGCCTGGCAGAGAACTACATCTCCCAGAAAAGCATTGCTTCTTTTGATGTTTAATAGATAGCAGTCTCTGAGGGCACACCCAGACTCTATGAGACCTGATGGAGGCCACTGTGCGATCACCACCCGACTGGCACAGAACTACATCTCCCAGAAAGCATTGCTTCTTTTGATGTTTAGCATTGCTTCTTTTGATGTTTAGAGAGCAAAAGCAGTCTGGGGGCACACCCGGACTCTGTGAGCCACACGGGACATGGGACCTGATGGAGCCCACTGCGTGATCACCGCCCAACTGGCACAGAACTACATCTCCCAGAAAGCATTGCTCCTTTTGATGTTTAATGGAGAGTAGTCACTGGGGGCACATCCAAATTCTGTAAACCACAGGGGACACGGAACATGATGGAGGGCACTGGGCCACCAATACCCACCTGGCACATCTCCCAGAAGGCATCGCTCCTTTTGATGTTTAATGGATAGCCGTCTCTGAAACAGCACACATGTAGCCAGGGTGAACCCAGACAAACCTGTTAGCAAATTTGAATTTGCTCTGCAGGTCCGTCTGGAAAGGATCCCATTGATGCCTGTTTCCCAACTTCCCATTTTACGACTTCCAAAGGCAGTGAAATTAATCTTACATTTGTGCATTAAAGTCTTACCAAATCGTTTTAGAAGCGCTACAAACATACCTTCCCTGTAAAAGAAGATATGAAATGCAGTTGTTTACTCAATTCCAAGGAAAATACACATTCCTAGTTTGGGTTGATAACAGGTTTGTCTGTGTTCACCCAGGCTACCACGCATGGCCTCTTGGTCACAACATGGAGAATTTAAACTGAAGAGGGTGTTTATTTTGCAGCTTGCAGAGCAAGGGAGCACCATGGGCTCTGGGGGAGCTGCCCCCCTATCTGTGTGTGTTGGGTGGGGGATTGGCTTCGGAGGGCGGGATTAGTGAACATATGCTTCCTGAGGTGCTGAGCATGGAGGAAAGAACAAGAAGCTAGCAGGTTCATGGGAATTAATAAGTGCTTACGAAAAGTTACTGTCAGCGACGAGATCGATGACTCGCGTTACCAAAACAATGGGACGTAAAACAGGCTTAACTTTTAACTGATTTGCACAAAGTGAAAAGTTTAAGGTACTGGATTAACACATGCAGTGTCTTTCAGTATAGCATAAGGTGGTGTGTGGTGTGGTGTGTCTTTCAGTATAGCATACGGTTGTGTGTGGTGTGTGTGTGGTGTGTGTGTGTGTGTGTGTGTCTGTGAGAGAAAGTGCGTCTTTGTCATGTGCATATCTCTTGTTTAATGTGCCCTTGGATGCAATGGGAATAAAGAGGCAAGAAGACAACTTTGAAAAAGGTGATATTTTAAAACTTAATGGATTATTTTATTAGAGGTGGAGAAAGGTGGAGGGGGAAAGAAAATTGATCCATAGTGTGTGAGAGACACAGTGTTAGCCAAGCTCATCCATCTCTTATTAAGACCCCTCAGAGGTTCTGTAAACTCCTCCACCAGAGTCTGCTCAGGGGAGATCTACAAAAGAGGGGATTTTTGACGGACTGCCAGTGGCATGAGCTGCTTATCCAATAATAAAAGCAGACCTCGTAAATCTGCCCAATCCGTAATGAGGGGCAATTTATGACGGCGCTTGAACTGTCTGGGGTGGAAGAGGATTGGGGAGAGAGCTGAGAAAGGGCCTGTATGTGCTCTAAAGCCTCCCTGTGCTTGCCTGGCACCCCCCAGAAGGGAACAGGGGGAAGATGGAAGATGGTGCCCTGGGCAAGGAGGGAACAGGAGGAAGGAGGCCTCCCGCACAGACTTGGAGATCCCAATGGTTAAAGGCACAGTCTGCAATTCTGGGCGAAAGGTTGTTGACATTTGAGCTCAACAGCCAGTCAAAAGTACAGTATACACCCGTCTCTTCTGTGGCAATGAGATATGACTGGAGTTGCGCAATATTGCTTTATCTGATCCACTGTGTGTGTGTGTGTGTGTGTGTGTGTGTGTGTGTGTGTCACATTTACAGTGTTATTTAACTCACAGACACTGATGGTCATGATAGCTACTGCAAGAGCCAAACACTGCAATGGCAGCCTCTTTAGCTCGAGGGTGCGTTCGCTGTCTTCAGGTCAGAGTGCCACACTCGATCTTTAGTGTGCTCTGTTTAACACAGTCCTGTTGTTTACTGTTATTGTTTTATGAGTGCCTAGGCTCTTTCAAATGCAATTTGAGTGCAGTTCAAGGGCTGAGGCGAAAGGCACAAGTTATACACGTTGGCGGCGGTCTTGTGAAACTCTGAAGTGAAAACATGCAAGTAACACACCTGTGGGTGTTTTTGTCTACTTCAATAGCGTCCAACGAGGATATGAGACCTCTTCGCCAGGATCAGAGCAACCTTTCCGGAGACCGCAGACAAAAGATTTCCATAATTCTGCAATCGTCTGGAAGGAGATATTGGCTGTGGCTATGTAAACATGACTTGGTGCATCAGCTCGCCAAACCCAGCAGGCGCCAGGGCAAAGCAATCCAAATCTAATCAACATGGCATGCAGTCCTCACTCTGAGCTTGCATAAAGCAATGAAGGGTGCTTTATTAATAGTCACTGCTAGTAGATGGCAGAACCATAAATGACTACTGTGATAGATGCACTTGAAACTGAGCAGCTTCTCCTGCTCTTTTATGTCTGCCCTGATGCCTCTACAGTGCCTGCCTAATCAAGAGCCTGATACCTTGATACCCATAAATATGTCGTAGAGCAAGGCACAGAAATAAATCATCTGTCTGTACAAGCCGCAATGCCTTACCACACTCCAGTTTGATGTTTACAAAGTGACTTAGCTTCCTAACTTCCTGATAGTGCAGCATTCCATAGAGTAAGAAAACTACATTAACATTCTAAGAAAAGCAAACAAAAGCTTACATTTCCTCCCTCTCTCCTTCCCTCTTTCCCTCCTTATCTCTCTCTCAAAATTGTATTCAGTTCATTATATGATGGTGCAATACACTACACAAACTTCATTACTTTCAATAATGTCACAAAAAACACTTGAAATGCTAGTCAAGAAGAGATAAGACAGCATAACTCACAATAAGCACCAGCAGACGGAAATCAAACCTGGCTCCATACTGATTTCCTGGCACACATTTTTAATAACTGAGATCATTTAAGCTACATGAACCAGATCTCCTGAATCTGTCAATAGAAGAAACATGAATTCCTTCATCTCCAAGAGATGGAAAGAAAAGACAGAGATTGAACGAGAAATGGTGGGACAAGCAAAAAAGAAAAACTATTGGCTGTGCAATCAACCATGGTTTAATATTCATTATCATGAACTGTTTTTTCTTCATTAATTCCAAGGAGCTGGCTCAGTTCTCTAGAAGATGATGATGCATATGATCATTCTTACTCTCTAACCCCCCTCCCTTCTCTCCATCCGCCCTCCCTCTCTCTCTCCCTCTTTCTCAGTCTCTCTCTCTCCTTCGTGCCTCAGTGGAAACCACTAACCCCACATCTCTTCAATTAACCAGTCCAATCTGAAGAACGCACAAGAACAATCAACTTTTCATTCATTCTTCCCAGCTGCAGGGAAAATCGTTGGCCTCCTCGAGGTGTAAGTAGAATTTGAATGAACTATAGAGTGCTGTTGCCGAAATGCCCCGATGACCTTTCATTTAGTGTAATGATAAGAGAAACGACGGCAGATACCTCGGAGGTGCTCATCAGCGATTCTGCTCTTAGCTTTCTTATCGCTCGGCGCTAGCGCTGGAATTAGCTTGATGACGGTCCCTCATCTTCCTCCTGACATGGACCACGTTCCCTGCCTATTTCGTCCCACCTCTCTCTCTCTCTCTCTCATCCACCATATCCTCTTCATCTGCTCTTCCTTTCAAACTCTATTTCTCCCTCTCTCTCTTTCTTTCTGCCCAGGTTTTCTCTCTCAGTTGCTATCTTTCTCTCTCTCTCTCTCTCCATCTCACACTAGCACACTCTGTCTGAAACATTGATTATAGGCTTCATCATTTCTGCTTACCACAGTAAACAGCAGTTTCAACTTCTTACTGTGTGACAGCCACATCCTTTCTCGCTCTCTTTCTCTCTCTCTCTCCTCTCTCTCTCTACCTCTGTTCTTCTGTCTCTTCAATTTTCCACCTTGCTGTTCACACACACACACACATACACACACACACACACACACACACACAGAGACCACAAAAACAGACACACACACACAGACCACACAAACACATATACACAGACCACAAACACACACACACACATACACACACACACACACACACACACACACAGGGGCGGACTGGGACCAAAAATCGGCCCATGCATATTTGGCCCAAGCGGCCCTCAAATCGGTCGGGCACACCTAATTAAATAGAAAATCTATGCATTACCCTCCTTAACTATGCATATATTTTCAACCGTCATGGAGCACTGAAAGTGATGTAGGCCTCATTGGCTATCACTCTGACTGATCAGAGGTAGCCATGGAGCACATGATCTCCATATTCAAGTAGGCTAACAAGCAATTATTAAAGAAGAGTTTCTGCTTGAATTCAAAGTATCATTTCAAATTATTCAATAGGCTACAATTGACAGCAGCACCAACAATTACTGAAGCCTATGTGTAAAGAGTTAAATTACCCAGATTGTCTTAGACATTAATGCAATTTATACCAGTTATCACTGTAGGACAGTGTTTCTCAAAGTGTGGTCCAGGGACCACTGGTGGTCCGCAAGCTATCCCAAGTGGTCCGCGAGCAGATGTAGTTGTTTGCAATAATGAACCAACTTGTATGTAAATCCAAAAAGTTCTGCAACCCTGCCTATGTAAGATATGCCAGTTTAAATCATATAAATCCTAGTCTGACACAATAAGTAAGGTCCTAGTCTGAGACAATAAGCAAGGTGGTTCAGTGAGTAGGCCTATTGTGTAATGTACTGTTGAAGTAGGTCTACTCTTTTTTTTTAGCTAGGTGGTCCGTGAGTTTTTGTTTTACTGGTTAAGTGGTCCTTGGTCGGAAATAGATTGAGAAACAATGCTGTAGGACAACTGAAACAACACAAAATAAACAGGGCTGTTGCTGGAAATATTTTATTCCTGTAGGCTATACTACATTGCTGGTACATTTTGGAACATTATAGCTACATTAACTAATTATCTTTAATGTCTTCCAGTAGCCTATCGTATAGGTTACTGTATATTAGTTGGCTTGTGCATGAATATGACTTGATGTTTTGTAGCCTACATTTCCGTCAGTCTAGTCTTTTAGCCCATCTTTACTATGATAACCCTTCCAAGATAGAACCCTTTCGACTCTCTACTTTGAGAAACCAACCACCACTCATGCCATCGATGTTGAATTTTGGGCGTCTGACGGAAACTGATCAATCTGAACAACAATTAACATCGATTTGACACTCTTTTGCTGTCCGGGTTTGCAAATCATTCATTTAGAACATTTAAATTGCGCTATTTGTTATTATAATCACAGCACGGCCTTACGTTATCATTACCATATCATTAAATTATAATTAAAGGAAAATTCCGGTATTTAGCACTTTGAGTCCCTTTTCTGGTTTGTTTTGAATGAACTAGAGTGGTGGACACTAGTTCATTCAAAGGGTTGTTTGAATGAACAGGGTTCATGAACAGAATAATATCATGAATGAACAGGGTAGTGAATTCAAAGGGTTGTCAAGGGTTGTTTTTAGGACATGTTTGAGCATGCCTGTAGGCAGCCACTCTGACTAGTCAAAGGCGGTTCAAAAACGAGTCAGAAAACTCGAGACAGGACCAATCGTCAAAATTTCGGTGTCCACCACTCTAGTTCATCCAAAACAAACCAGAAAAGGGACTCAAAGTGCTAAATACCGGAATTTTCCTTTAATAAGTCATCATAATCATCATCGTCAGCATGGCATGTCACACATAGCCTACCTGCTCCACCACTGCGTTCTTATCATGTAGCCTCAACTAGGCTCTACCACCTGCTCACTGTCCCTTGCTCTGTATGCTTGCTTACATCCTTGTTCAAACTCAACGAACTTCAACATGTTGCTGACATATGCTAGCCTACTTGCAATATTGTATTTTTGAAGCTTCTACATTGGTGTTACTTTTGCACTATTGTCACTACCGGCACCCGCCGCAATTTCGTGTAGGCAACTTCGATCAACTTTTGATGCGCTTACAAAATCCTGGCTCTGAGCCAAAATGCGAGGGGTGGGGCCTGACGTGAGCTGTTATTGGATCAGTCAAGTGTCAATATGGAAATGTAACCAATGGGCCGCTGGTTGTCCTTCCTTTGGGCCGATCGTTGGCTAAAATGATTAAATAATATATAGCCTATTCTATTGGCCCAAAAGGTGCGTCGACCCACCGGGAAAATGCCCGGTATGCCAGATGGCCAGTCCGCCCATGCACACACACACACACAGACCACACAATCACAGACACACACACACACACAGACCACACAAACACATGCACACAGACCACAAAAGCACACACACACACACACACACACACAGACCACACAATCACAGACACACACACAGACCACTCAAACACATACACACAGAAAACACGCACACACACACACACACACACACACAGACAGACCACACAAACACATAGACACATGCACACACACTGCTCCTAACTAATGGAGTGTTTTCTGCTGGTGTTTTGGTGTGGTGCTCTGGAGTGTGGGATCGTCTCTGGCGGGTCAGAATAGTGCAGCGTAGCCCACTTTCATCAGCCATAAATAATTTCACATGCAGTCAGTAAGGAATCCTACAGAAGGACAAAAAAAACAGGCTCCCCACAAATCTGAGGTCTGGAGTCGTGGCAGGGGTGTGTGTGTGTGTGTGTGTGTGTGTGTGTGTATGTGTGTGCGTGTCTGTGTGTGTGTGTTTGTGTGTCTCTGCGTGTGTGTGTGTGTGTGTGTGCGCGCGTGTGTACATATGTGTGTGTGTGTGTGTATGTGTGTGTGTGTGTGTGTGTGTGTGTGTGTGTGTCCATGTGTGCGTGTGTACCTATGTGTGTGTGTGTGTGCGCACGTGCGCGTGTGTGTACATATGTGTGTGTGTGTGTGTGTGTGTGTGTATGTGTGTGTGTGCATGTGTGCGTGTGTACCTATGTGTGTGTGTGTGTGTGTGTGTGTGTGACTTCAAAGACATTTCATTAGGAACCTCATAACACAATTCTTGGGGGAGAATAGCAAGGGGGGATCAGGGGCGGAGAGAGAGGAGAAAGACAAGCTTTTGTTCTCTTTCTGGAACAGCTGAACATGCCAAAGTCCTGAATCAGACGAGAGGCGAAGAGAGGAGAGGAGAGGGAGACAGCCAGAGACTCTGACATCCCCAACAGCAAAGAGACGTTCTGATCAGAGGCCAGCATGAAGCACCATGTCAAATCTCAGTGGCTGTAAGAAAATACATGCTTTCCCCCAATCTGTCACACTGAGCACGATTATTTTCCACTGAGGAGAATCATATTCAGTATATAACATCCTATTTCGATTAAGAAATCACTCACTGCATCACTGTTGTTTCCAAGATGTCTTGGAAAGAAAGAAAACATCTTGGGCATTGCCCTTCCTAACATTAATATCTATGAAAGGCCATATACAGTATTTGAGTGAAAAGCATCATTTGGGAAATGAGTGGGGTATCTGCAGGATGTGCTCCAACATTACCCCCTCTCTCCCTCTCTCTTTCTCTCACTCTCTCTCTCCCCCTTTCCCTCTCCCTCCTCGTCCCCCTGTCTGGTGCCTGTTTGAAGTCGACAGTTATGAAATGATACAAGCTTATGTAACATCCCCAGGGCGCGCTGATTAAAGGGAATATATGGTAAAGCTGAGCAGCAGACTGATCACTTGTGCGCTCTACAGGGTTCTGACTGTGGATCCTGGGAACAGGGCTGGGAACGCCAGGAACGTCTGTCAATTCTGTGTGAAGGCAGAGGATATCCACACAGAACGCGGCAGCAGAGTGAGGAAGCCATTCAGGAGTGCTTAGGCTGCACACACACACACACACACACACACACACACACACACACACACACACACACACACACACACTCTGCTCCGCTCAAGCCCCATCGGAATCCGCCAATCATGAGCTGGCGTCACGGGATTGGATCTTCCAGATGAGTCAGAGTGTGTGGCGCACACAGGTTTATCCTCATCACTCACAGTGGCTTAGAAAGGAATGAGCTTCTGTTTGCCAATCGCTAGGTTCCTCAGGTGCACACAGAAGCTGCTGTTTGCATTGCTTTGTCAGTGCACACACACACACACACACACACACACACACACACACACAGACACACACACAAGTCAATCAACTGTCTGGCGTGATCGGTGCCAAGCTGTGTTGCTATTTGACCGACTGCTTGAGTACAACTGGTCCTGGACCATTTATGGTAACATGACCAGAGCAGTGTCCTATTGGGCTGAGAACAGGTGAGTAATGTGAGCATTACATTGTACGCTTTGCAAATCATGTCATGAACACACTCATGTATGTAAAAGTGTGTGTGGTGTGCATATACAAGCATATGAGAGAGAGAGCGGAGTTTGGTTTAAAAACGCTATATCCTCCATTTTAATGAATTTTCATGAATCATTTTTTTACATTTTGTTTTCCAAGTAATTTCAGTAGAACTGTAATTGGGTATTGTTGTTTGATTTATCTGTCCTTAATCAAAATACTAGAGAGGAAAGAGTTGACGATGAAAATGAGAGGCCAAAGAACAGAGAGATGGAAACTATGGGGCACAACAGGGGAACAGGGAAGAGAGAGAGCACACATGCAGACTGGCACACGCACTTTGAGTTGTCATGGGGATCTTCACCTTGAAAAGGGAAGCCTTGGAAAAGCCTGGCCTGTATCTGAAGGTGAACTAAATGACGAGTGTAGAGCACAGAGGTGCTGTGCATAGCTTTCGGTAAAACTATTAGTATAGTTATTACTGACAAAATATTTCTCTATAACTGCACACACAAAAAGACACTGTTCTACATGAATAGTGATATTCTGATTCAGCATACCACAGTGAATTGAAATAGGTTCTGCACCACTGAATGCAAACCAGTGCCTGGCAACTCTACTACTGTGCAAATCCCAGGGGAAGGAAGTTTGTCCCTATCTAAAGAACACACATGGGGAATCCTACTATGCGCATCTGTTTCTATTCTACACAGTGGGGAAAAAGTGAAATCCAACTGTGGAATTATAGTTTTGTATTTGTCTCGAAGCCTAGGGACAGTGCACTATGAAATTTCGACTTATCTACGAGACAGGAATCTGGTTCCAGTAATTTAGTATGCGTTCTAGCTCTCCGAAGGACTGCGTGTCAGAGTAATCTTCTGTTTGTCTGTCAGTCAGCTCCACCTGTTAAGCCGGTTTGCATGCATACAATAAGCGATGCGATAGGAAGCGTGCGGCAGACATCGCCGTGAAAAGGGAAGACGCTGATGGGCTGTGTGTAACTATTCTCATGCAGGCAAAAACAGATGCGCAGCATCAGAGGGACAAGTCAGATCATCCATACACCGTTAATTCCTTAGGATAAATAATACGATTGCCTGCCCACCATCACATTCGAGTAGCACATGTCTGCAAAATGTAGATAATTTTAGTCATCACAATATGTCATATTGACGAGGCAACAATCTTGATGTTATACAGAAAATCTCCATCAAAACTCCATCGAAAAATATCAGTCGAATGAGATTTGTCTTTCTCCAGTTTAACTGAATGGTTACACTCCCCGCGCACCGGTTTGTTTGCATTTGACAGCCTATACAATGCCACTTTGTCTTGACAAGTGTTGCCCTGCACAGCCTAAGATATGTAGCCTACCACGCGTGAGTGTGCCCCTGATCATCCATGCCCTCATGTAAATTAACTTCCACAATATGATTTATCAGCTGAAGTAAACACAAAATTGTGTTTCCTTTTGTTACCATCTTTTCCCAGACAGTTATCTGAAACGCCTACCCAATGGGGAGAGGATTAAATAAAATATCTCATTATTATTATCAAAGGAATATCAGGATTTTCTTTAAATCAGCAATATGGCAGTTCCTGGCACAGTGCCACCGTGTAATATTTCATATCCTAATATGCTCTTACCTTATAGTGGTGCTCAGCGCGGTCCATATCCAAATAAAGATGTTCAGTATTAAATACAGATATCAATCTGTTTTATTTGCGTTGAAGAGAAAATGTGATTCTCAGAGAGAAAACACGTCTATAATCCCTTTGCCCTTGAGCCGCTGTTTCTTTAATCTGTAAAGGGAAAGGGGTCGCGTCTGGATGCGTGGTCACAGACAATCCCTAATCTGGCTAATGTGCAGTTGCACTTCCAATGCCCGCCCCGGACTACTCGCGTTCACTCTAGCTATTGCTCAGCTGCCTCATAAACTTCACAGAGTACCCGGGCGAGAGGCTACATCACCTGTCTTAACCCTCTGTCGGCGCGCCTCTAGAAAGATGAGGGGACACAGAAAGGTGCGAGAACGGGGGGCGCAGCACGCTGCCGTTGATCAGAGCACAGACGGTTTACGAGCCTTGACAGGTGACACAGACAGTACCAGCGGTACAGAACCCCAAGTGAAAGCGGTGCGAAATGTGCGCGCGCTGACACAAGAGAGACGCTTCTTAACCCTTAGCACGCGTTTATCTAGAGTTGCAGCGCCACCCTCCGCGATATAATTTAAGTGCTATAAAGCCTAGTTCTAATAGTTTACTCCGCTAAAGTTTTATAGTTATATAGTGTCCCGGCCGTCAATGGATAGGCTAACCTTGATAACACTTCAAGTCGTGTTGCGACTGAGACATTGTCATGGTCGAGGTCTGCAGATCCTATACGATTCTAAACTATATAAAGTGTGTTATTTTTTTTTTAATCTGTAGGCTATAGTCTGAGAACGGCTCAGCGTTTCCCCAGTGTCTGCGTATGTGAACTTCATAAAATGTCTCCCGGAAAGCTTGCCATCTGTCCTGCATTACGATTACACAAAGCAATGTGCAAGAAGCCTACTGTTTCAGTTGAAACAAGACTGAATTGTTTACATTGTTACGCCATAGGCCTACTGAAGTCTGGTTTGAGCGAATCAACGAATGTGCTTTAGTTTAATAAAATCAGTCGACCCACTTGCTCCCATATAAATAGCCATAAAAAATAGATGCCTCGAAAAGTTTTATTTCATTTCATTTAATTTCGTTTATTCATTTATAAGGACGTCGCACATTCATCTAGCCTAGAAATCTAGATGCATCCTGATGTGGGTCTGGGTCGTCAGGCTAACATTCATCAACATTATGTAAAACTGTAGTCCTTTGGCAAGATGTTATGAGAACCATCAATTGACTTGGTCAGTTGTTCCCAGATGTCAAGTCAGCAACAAAATATAATGTTAGTGGAGATGCTAAATTAAAAAACTGAATCATTTCTGAATTATCACCACACCAAGAATATTTCGTTTGAAAACTATTAGCTTTTTTGTATCATGCATTATTGAATGAGGTCTAACTCTGAGAAATATGTATGCAAACAAACCTATACATTTCAGCCAGTGATTTTGCAAATATCTTTTGCTAATAGCTGCACTGTCCACTAGACAGCACAAGAGTAATCCAACTGAGCCTAAGGGATGTCCTGTAACAGCAGAGGTGTGGAGAATACAGGCCTCTCTCCTCATCCATTACAAAGACAGATACTTTCTCAATGACTTGTTCTCAGTGGAATGAGTCTGGAGGCTGGACACGCTCCTCTCTGCATAAACCAGCCCAAACAAGGGTGATATACAGCAGATGATCATCTCTTAGTTACGATGGGATCATGAGGTGACTTATGAAGTTGTGCAATGGGAATGAGGACAGCCCGAGGTGCAAGTAAATGGACTACTAGGGCTTGTACAAGAGCTGCTGTAGCTATTGAATGTATACAAATTACATGCCTGCTATCACTGCATTGAACGGAATACCCAGGCAGTAAGTAGCAAATGTGTACCCACATGAATAAATAAACAGGAGACCTTTGGCTTAGTAACAGAAACAAGGCTACTCTGTGAGGCTTGGTGCTTATGCAAAGGCAGGGATCATCTAAATAAACAGTAATACCCTATCAGTCTTCATGTTTATTGAAACAGAAAACTTTCATGAGCTTTCTTGAGATTCTCAACCTTAGTGGGGCTAATGCACCACACCAAAGGCTGGACCACAACGCCAAGGCTGGTTGCTAATTATGCAGTATGACACACACACACACACACACACACACACACACACACACACACACACACACACACACACACACACACACACACATACACACACACACACACAATTAAAGTCATAACAGGGGCCTTTATTCCTATGCCCATATGTTTGTCCATCCAGACTGTTCATGAGCTGAACCCACAGGGACAGGCATATGCTCACCTCACATGATGTTCACTGAGCTGCATAATAGATCCTATTAAGCTACTTTATAACAACCACTTTATAATCACCTAAAACCATGTCACTGATGCATATCAAAGTAGCCCTCAAGCCTATTTCATAAGCCCGTACAAAAACATTGGTTTCCTCAAAATTCCACGGCACACCAGTTGAGAACCACTGAACTAGAGCTTGAAATAGAGCTGAGGAAAACTTGCTGGATGTTGTTGTAATGATGAGATGCAATTAACAAAGATTACAGCAGAGAATTGCATCGCTAATTGTTTGGACTTCAAGGGCAGACTTGGAAAAAATAACAGATTGTGTTGTATAATTTAATTAAACAATCCTAATTTTCACCCTCCTGGGAAGTTTATTTGACACTGCATAAGACAGAAGTGCATGGTCAATGCTTTTAGCAAAGGCAAACAAGATCTTAAGTCAGATACTCTGTAGCATTAGTAACTGTGAATTTAGGCTGTTCAAGGACAGTCTTCATCAAGTTTTGGAGCTATTACCTTTAATAGACTGCAATAAAAATGTCTCCTTGTGGTGGCATACTGTAATATGACTTCTGGAATGGCAACAACTGTGCCCTGAAAGCAAAAAGGATACTTTATTCCTTGCATGTGTCTACAGTTGGACCATTCTCAGCTCGTTCATTTAAAAATGGCAATAACTGAAGAATACCAGTCACAGTAAACCTGTCAAGAGTTTTCTATTTTCAGCAGCATCTTCTATTTCCATTTTAAAGAGAAAAAGAGGTGGGACAGATGAGCCTAAAAGATACAAAGTGAAGAAGGCACCTTTATCAACAGAGTCTATAGGAAAGGAGCCATATGATTTAATGCCTGGTACTTTCTTATTTCATATTTTCTCTAAAACCCATTAGGGTATTAACTTTCAGATGAATTCCATCCACTCTCAAGTTGTTTTGTTTTTGCCTCGGTTTGAAGTGGTGGAGCTTCCACAGGCCGCCCACACACACTCCATTCAGCCCCAATCTGGCAACGTTGTGGTGAAATCGCCTCTCACCCTTTACACAGCCAAGCCAAGCTCATGGGAGGCTGAGTGTCCACCATATCAAAGCCATCTATCAGACCAGAAATACACAGAGCTCCCCCTCACTTTCTTTCCTTCTCTCTCTTCCTATCTCTCTCCCTCCCTCTCTCTCTCCCTCCCTCTCTCTAAAGCAGCACAGCAGAGCCCACCACAACTCTCCAGCTAGCCAGCTCTGTCCATCTGACAGAACACATTTAGCTCACTGTGGTAGGCAGTGCTCCACATAACATCTGGGCACCACAGTAATATCCGGTGTGCCTTTTCTAATACAGGGCCAGGTATCATGGCTGCCAGTGGTCTTCTCAATGGTCTCATGTTATCTGCAGGGGGGGGGGGGGGGCACTGAGGTTTGGACTGATAAAGGCAGGGGCAGCAGGAGAGCTACGTGGCAAAGCGTCCATGCTCTTTTCAAGGAGACGATAAAGTACACACATGCACACACTCACACATACACACGGTCACACACACTCACAGACACATACACTCACACATGCACACACACACACACACACACACACACACACACACTCACACCAGGGTTGTGCACAATTCGAATGGCAATTCTGCTTCCTGTTTGCTAGTGAAATTCAAGAATTGAATTGGAATTTAAGAGCCAGTTTCAATTCAATCCTGGAATTTTGCACAAGCCTGACAAACACACATGCACACACACACACACACGCACACACTCACACACACACATGCATACACTCACTCACACACACACACACACATGCACAGACAGACAGAGAGAGAGAGAGAAAGAGAGAGAGAGAGAGAGAGAGAGAGAGAGAGAGAGAGAGATGGAGACAGAAAGAGAAATAAACCAATAGTCCTCTTCTCCGTGTTTCTGCATGAGCGATAAGCATGTTATACTGAAATATTTAGAACAGAAATAATACATAATTGACGTGTCTCACATAGGGAATGGCTAAAACTAAAATCAGGAAAAAGTGAATAATTAATTATGTTATTGTCTGTAAATGCCTGTGCGTATGTGAAGTGCTGCTACCACCAGAGTAAAAAACACATACCAGTATGCACAAGCTGAATGCAAATTCTTACAGCAAGGGTGTGTGCTACTTCATGTTATACAAAACTCATAGCATGTGCCTATGAGCTTATTTAGTGACTTCATGAATCAAGGATGTGAGGGAACAACAGGTACTGTTGTTGGATAGCCCACTGACCGAGACTTCATAGATCAACTGGTGAGATTGAAGTTACTTAATTACTGAACATCACCCTCACCCTTGTAACCATACATTTAGTTCACAGAGTCAATCTAAACATCTAAAGGGGACTGTTCTAAGTGCAGTGTGAACTGCTTTCCTTTTGCACTGTATCCACATTGAGCTACAGTAATGTGGAGTTTCCCCTCCTCTGCTGGAGCCCTGAGAACACAACAAAAAGAACAGCAGAAGGAATCTTATGGGGTCTGCTAGCAGACATGTCAAATTCAATCAATTTCTTTACTGCCGTAAGTTGTTTTAAAACAGTACAACAGTTCTCATCCCCCATTCGTATCAATGAAACACAGTGACACGGCTGTATCATTCTTTTACCATATAAGGGTTTGCTCTCAAAGTGCAATATCCTGTCATTATCCTGAGTCATTGTCCCCATACTATGTATAACATGATGTGATGTTCATTGAAACGAAATCCCACTTAAAAGGTATCAACACAATGCAGGAGGGCTACTACATTCAACATGAGGTGTGGAAGATGAAAGAACCCTTTTCATGCAGCTTTTGAGGACATACAGGCGTAATTCCCGGAATGGCACAGAACAAACAGCAAAATGAAGTCTTCTGCTGGACCCGTCCATTGTGCTGGTAAGACCGTCTTTCAGCTCCTGGACATCTCCTTGTCCTCATTTCTCATTTTTGCCTTGCAGCTGCCCATTCTTCCCCACTCATCCTCATCCTGTTTCTGATTCTCGTATCTCATTTGTTCTCTGCACGGGCTGTCTGTCAGTTCACCCTCTCTTGTCTTTTTTTGTTTTCCATTGTATTGTCATTTCACTGTTTCTTTCCTCCATTCGATCCTAGGACATTGACCGCCCAGTAAAGTACTTTGGGTGCCTTGACAAAGTACCACATGCCATGCAGGTTGTTGTTGTTGTTGTAATACGTGCCCCAGTTCCACACTCCGTCCTTGCCTGTGCTGTCTGCATTTCCCCCCACTCTGTGCGGTCATATTTGCCTGTCTCTACACCTGTATGCGTGTGCTATAGTGCTTGTACTTTCCCCCCTATGCCTGTACTGTGCTATTTACCTCTCTCTTCAGCCCCGTGTCGGTATTATGGTGTTTGTATTTACCCTTGCTGTAGTGAGTGTACCCTTGCTGTAGTGTATGTTGCTGTAGTGTGTGTACCCTTGCTGTAGTGTATGTTGCTGTAGTGTATGTTGCTGTAGTGTGTGTACCCTTGCTGTAGTGTATGTACCCTTGCTGTAGTGAGTGTACCCTTGCTGTAGTGTATGTACCCTTGCTGTAGTGAGTGTACCCTTGCTGTAGTGTATGTTGCTGTAGTGTATGTTGCTGTAGTGTGTGTACCCTTGCTGTAGTGAGTGTACCCTTGCTGTAGTGTATGTTGCTGTAGTGTGTGTACCCTTGCTGTAGTGTATGTTGCTGTAGTGTATGTTGATGTAGTGTATGTACCCTTGCTGTAGTGTGTGTACCCTTGCTGTAGTGTATGTACCCTTGCTGTAGTGAGTGTACCCTTGCTGTAGTGTATGTTGCTGTAGTGTGTGTACCCTTGCTGTAGTGTGTGTACCCTTGCTGTAGTGTATGTTGCTGTAGTGTGTGTACCCTTGCTGTAATGTATGTTGCTGTAGTGTATGTTGATGTAGTGTGTGTACCCTTGCTGTAGTGTATGTACCCTTGCTGTAGTGGGTAACCCTTGCTGTAGTGTATGTTGCTGTAGTGTATGTTGATGTAGTGTATGTACCCTTGCTGTAGTGTGTGTACCCTTGCTGTAGTGTATGTACCCTTGCTGTAGTGAGTGTACCCTTGCTGTAGTGTATGTTGCTGTAGTGTGTGTACCCTTGCTGTAGTGTATGTTGCTGTAGTGTGTGTACCCTTGCTGTAGTGTATGTTGCTGTAGTGTGTGTACCCTTGCTGTAGTGTATGTACCCTTGCTGTAGTGTATGTTGCTGTAGTGTGTGTACCCTTGCTGTAGTGAGTGTACCCTTGCTGTAGTGTATGTTGCTGTAGTGTGTGTACCCTTGCTGTAGTGTGTGTACCCTTGCTGTAGTGTATGTTGCTGTAGTGTGTGTACCCTTGCTGTAGTGTATGTTGCTGTAGTGTGTGTACCCTTGCTGTAGTGAGTGTACCCTTGCTGTAGTGTATGTTGCTGTAGTGTATGTACCCTTGCTGTAGTGAGTGTACCCTTGCTGTAGTGTGTGTACCCTTGCTGTAGTGAGTGTACCCTTGCTGTAGTGTATGTTGCTGTAGTGTGTGTACCCTTGCTGTAGTGTATGTTGCTGTAGTGTATGTTGATGTAGTGTGTGTACCCTTGCTGTAGTGAGTGTACCCTTGCTGTAGTGTATGTTGCTGTAGTGTATGTTGCTGTAGTGTGTGTACCCTTGCTGTAGTGAGTGTACCCTTGCTGTAGTGTATGTTGCTGTAGTGTGTGTACCCTTGCTGTAGTGTATGTTGCTGTAGTGTATGTTGATGTAGTGTATGTACCCTTGCTGTAGTGTGTGTACCCTTGCTGTAGTGTATGTACCCTTGCTGTAGTGTATGTTGCTGTAGTGTGTGTACCCTTGCTGTAGTGTGTGTACCCTTGCTGTAGTGTATGTTGCTGTAGTGTGTGTACCCTTGCTGTAATGTATGTTGCTGTAGTGTATGTTGATGTAGTGTGTGTACCCTTGCTGTAGTGTATGTACCCTTGCTGTAGTGGGTAACCCTTGCTGTAGTGTATGTACCCTTGCTGTAGTGAGTGTACCCTTGCTGTAGTGTATGTTGCTGTAGTGTGTGTACCCTTGCTGTAGTGTATGTACCCTTGCTGTAGTGTATGTACCCTTGCTGTAGTGTGTGTACCCTTGCTGTAGTGTGTGTACCCTTGCTGTAGTGTATGTACCCTTGCTGTAGTGTATGTTGCTGTAGTGTGTGTACCCTTGCTGTAGTGAGTGTACCCTTGCTGTAGTGTATGTTGCTGTAGTGTGTGTACCCTTGCTGTAGTGTATGTTGCTGTAGTGTATGTTGCTGTAGTGAGTGTACCCTTGCTGTAGTGTATGTTGCTGTAGTGTATGTACCCTTGCTGTAGTGTATGTTGCTGTAGTGTGTGTACCCTTGCTGTAGTGTATGTTGCTGTAGTGAGTGTACCCTTGCTGTAGTGTATGTTGCTGTAGTGTGTGTACCCTTGCTGTAGTGTATGTTGCTGTAGTGTATGTTGATGTAGTGTATGTACCCTTGCTGTAGTGTGTGTACCCTTGCTGTAGTGTATGTACCCTTGCTGTAGTGTATGTACCCTTGCTGTAGTGAGTGTACCCTTGCTGTAGTGTATGTTGCTGTAGTGTGTGTACCCTTGCTGTAGTGTGTGTACCCTTGCTGTAGTGTATGTTGCTGTAGTGTGTGTACCCTTGCTGTAGTGTGTGTACCCTTGCTGTAATGTATGTTGCTGTAGTGTATGTTGCTGTAGTGGGTAACCCTTGCTGTAGTGTATGTACCCTTGCTGTAGTGAGTGTACCCTTGCTGTAGTGTATGTTGCTGTAGTGTATGTACCCTTGCTGTAGTGAGTGTACCCTTGCTGTAGTGTATGTTGCTGTAGTCTTGCTGTAGTGTATGTTGCTGTAGTGTATGTACTGTACCCTTGCTGTAGTGTGTGTACCCTTGCTGTAGTGTATGTTGCTGTAGTGTGTGTACCCTTGCTGTAGTGTGTGTACCCTTGCTGTAGTGTGTGTACCCTTGCTGTAGTGAGTGTACCCTTGCTGTAGTGTATGTTGCTGTAGTGTGTGTACCCTTGCTGTAGTGTATGTTGCTGTAGTGTATGTACCCTTGCTGTAGTGAGTGTACCCTTGCTGTAGTGTATGTTGCTGTAGTGAGTGTACCCTTGCTGTAGTGTATGTTGCTGTAGTGTGTGTACCCTTGCTGTAGTGTATGTTGCTGTAGTGTATGTTGCTGTAGTGTATGTACCCTTGCTGTAGTGTGTGTACCCTTGCTGTAGTGTATGTTGCTGTAGTGTATGTTGCTGTAGTGTATGTGCTGTAGTGAGTGTACCCTTGCTGTAGTGTATGCTACTGTAGTGTGTGTTCCCTTGCTGTAGTATATATTCCCTTGCTGTAGATTGTGTGTACCCTTGCTGGCGGGCCTTGATCTACCCTTTCATGCCCTGTCCTGCGTCCCTGGGCCCTGAGGGTCTTCTATGCTGTCAGCATGTGAATGGGCCCAGTGAAGATAAGGCTACTGCACCGCACCTCCCCGCCCCAGCCTCACTGGCAGTCCTGAGCACGCCGCACCACGCCAAGCCGTGTGGTGTTCGATCTCACACACTGAGTGCGCTCAGACCGCAGCTGCTGGCCAGGGAGAGGCGACAGGTGGAGTGGAGGAGTGGAGAGGCTACTCAAGCTGGCTGATGGATCCCCCTTTTCCATACTTCTCTCTCTCCCTCACTATTCTCTCTCTCTCTGCCACACACTCTCTCTATGTCACCCTTTCTCTCCCTCCCTCTCTCAGTCACGTTCATTCAATTCAATGTTGCCAAAACATTCATTCTCTCTCTCTCTCTCTCATGCTCACTTGCTCTTCTTTTGAACGTTATTTGTTTAATTTAGATGTTTATTTCCATTAATTTATGTTTAATTTTATTATCAATCTATTTACCTTGCCAGGACAGCACTTTCCTATTGATTTACAGTTCAATGTGTCATACAAATAAAGTTTACTGGAGCGCTCTGTCTCTCTCTCACACACACACACTCTCTCTCTCTCTCTCTCTCTTTCTCCCCCTCTCTGTGCCCCTCTCTCTTTAGCATGCATCACATTGATCTGTGAGATGAAAACAAAGCGCTGTCTGTCTGTAAGGGCCCCAGCTGAGAGAGCCTCCTGTGGAGACAGTCAGTAGATAGTGGCGTAATGAGGGGAGACGAGAGGAGTGCTCTCTCTCCAGCTCTCACATACAGTATGCGAGACTGTGGGTGGTCATATAACATGTAATAGCAGTAGTATACCAGCAACTGAAATTACCTAGAAAAAAGAGAAAAAAAACTCTAGGCTGACATTTGGGCCCTGATATGCACACCCCAGCACCCTACCAACCCACTGTCCCCCTCTACTAAATATCTCCTTACAAATACACTCTTCAAAAATGGGTAAAGAGTGTATTCTCTCTCCATGTTCTCTTCTAGCAATCTGCACTAGCAAACAAATCCTCCAGCATTTGTCCTCACAATTAGTCCTTAGATTAGAACAAGTTGTGCTGAACTGAACTCCAGATGACGCCTATCCACCGGTACAGCAGGTCCAGGGAACTCAGCAGTCTAATGGCGGCCTTACATTGTACGATTTTGGTCTGTCTTCACAATCGGCGACTAAATTTCTAAAGTCGGACAGAAGTCATGGGAGCTGTACTGGAATCGCGGCGCGCTCCCGTCAATTAGATTGTTAAGTGTAAGGTGCCAATCTTAGCGGTTTTAAGTCAGTCGGAGTCAGTCCTTTTCTAGTTTTGCCGTTACGACAATATCAAACATGTTTGATATTATCGCAAGTCTTTCTAGTCGTGGCTCATGCAAATAGTGACGTGAACTATAAAAACCAATATAGTGACCTCTCTCCAACACCAAACAGGAAAGTAGGCGACAGCTGTAGCCTATATGATTATTTGTTATTCTTATAATATTTGTAATTTCTTATACATATTTAGTCGGCTCTTCCACGTGACAGAACAACTCTATATCGGTTAGGGATGTCACGCATGAAACAATGCTGCAGAAACACGAAAATACGACTTTGAGTTTAGTAGGCTATCATTTCAGTTCCTGTTTATCTATTGCACGATGGGTAATAATTTAAAGGAATCTAGTTGCAGTCTTGTAAACAGTGACCCTGCAAGATACATAGTCATTGCAAAATCATAGTCTGTGACTTAAAACTCTACTACTTGTCTTTAGATGTGAGAGGGTCTGAGACTGTAGTCTTTCAAAAATCTTTTCCAAATCTTTGCAAATCTTTCCAAAGTCTGTCAGTGTAAGGAGGGCTTAAAACACTTACATGAAATGGAACACAGAACCCCCCCCCCCCACACACACACACACACATACACACACTTTCTCTCTCTCTCTCTCTCTCTCTCTCTCTCTCTCTCGCTCTCTCTCTCTCTCACATGCAGCACATTGATATCTGAGTGTAAACAAAGCCCTGTCTGTATGTGTATACACATTCTCTCCGTAAGAAGCAGTTCCTTTTTCTTTCTGTCTCTCAGATTTCTTTAGTCTTGTCCTCTTTCTTTAGTCTTGTCGCTTCACGTTGACAGACAGAGCATATGGAAAGGCCTTTTATGCAGCCTAGGATGACAAATAGACAGTATCACTTGAGCCAACAAAAGCTTTTCTTCTATCAAATGAATTGCAATTATGTTTAGATGAAAGGTAGACTGAGGGGAAAAAGATAGAAATGAAAGACAATGGGATGTCTACTTTCTAGTGAGTATATCTGCGTCACTTGAGCGGCAAAGATCGTTGTGATCAAACGTACAAAACAATAATGATTAGAAAAGAACAGTCCACAGGCACAATGTGTGCATAATGCAGATGTTGATAATGTCACATTGCATGCATAACACAAAACACACTCACATGGCTCACACAATTCTCAAACACAAAACACACTCACATGGCTCACACAATTCTCAAACACAAAACACTCTCATGTGGCTCACACAATTCTCAAACACAAATCACTCTCACATGGAAGGCTCACACAATTCTCAAACATGAAACACTCTCACATGTCTCACACATCCCTCACATACAGACACACCAACTATATATACTTATATATAACTGTATATACCAACCCAACTACACTGTAGTCTCTCACACACACACACAACGTGTACTGTATATATCAACCCAGCTACACCAGTGTTGCCACAGTTACCTTGAAAAAGTAATCTGATTACTGATTACTCCTTTAAAAAGTAACTTAGTTACTTTACTGATTACTTGATTTTAAAAGTAACTAAGTTAGATTACAAGTTACTTTATTAGTTACTTTCAGCAGCTGCCGACAACACCCCCACCGCCTCAACATAAAAATGATAACCGGTTTTGCCAATACTTACTATACTGGAAGTGCATTTTAACAGTAATGCCAACAATGTATAGCAGACATCCCAACCTAACCTACTTAGATACTAAAATGCAGATGTTTGTTCAATAATGTCTAGTCAGTACACCAAATAAGGAAGGCCTATTGATAGAAATTGTTATAGTAAAATATGTAGATTTTGGTAGTTTGGCCTTTTCATGTAGCCTTGGCAACTAGCCATCTAGTATAGGCCTGAGTAATATGCAAATGAAATTACACTAGTTAAACTCACTTCAACAAGTCTTTTGCAATAATTTAACCCGCCGTGAGCAATGCTAAAGTCACTGTTACAAACAGTGCAGTGTGCAATACTATCATTATGTTTTACTCTTATGAGACAATTGGGTACACTTTTGTGTAGTCAGATGTGAAATGGGTCTTAAATGTTCCTTTTTGAGGGGCACTGACTCTGCCATGATGCTCCTGTTCCTAGATACACTAACTGAACTGATTAATTAAGTTCGGGAGAAAAGAGATATAAGCCCACCTACACTGAAAACTGATTGGTAGATTTAGAAAAACAGACCAGGATGCTCTCTGTCTTGGATGCGGTTGCAGGCACACACGCACCACTCCTCTCTCTCTCCCTCTCCGTTGTGTGCACATTAAACTTAGATGCACACACGATTTGAAGTCCCGGTCTGGCTTGCGTGCTCTTGTTCGCTCTAGATTCCGGGAGATTTTATGTAATTTGCGGGCGTCAGGATATCAATATGTGGGAGACTCCCAAAACTTCAGGAGACTTGGGATGTCTAGCTAGACAGCACTTTGTCGCCAGCACAGAATGTACAACGTACCTTAATGTTGTCATGTTTAGCTGACACAAACTCAAAATAATGACTGTATACAGTAGATAAAACGTGCATCTCTCTCCTCCCTCCATTGTTGTTTACGTTTGTGTCACTGCGTGGTTTTACACGTGAGTTGTCCTCATTTTTACTAAGGAAAATGACAAAAATAGTAACGCTTTAGATTAAAGTAACTTTAATCTGATTACTGGTTTGTAAATAGTAGCGCGTTAGATTACTCGTTACCGAAAAAAGTGGTCAAAATAGACTAACGTGTTACTAGTAACGCGTTACTGGCATCACTGAGCTACACTGTAGTCACACACACACACACACACACAGACACACACACACACACACAAACACATACACACTCCTGTACACAGACACACACAGACACAAGCAGCAGACAGCCTCCTGACTGACGGCCGTGTTCAGTTTGAATATCTGAAGTAATTAATCACCCGGTTGTTGTCTGGGAGGGCTATAATGGCTGTGAAATTTCCACTCGGAGAGAAAAGGTCCTTGAGGTGTCCTCACAGATGCACAGGTCAGAGACCATTAAGACTCCTGAGGAAACCAAGCGCCAGTCTTAATTAAAACAAGTGGCTCTGTCCAAATACAAATGGAGTCATTACCAAACAATATGACATGGTTAATGCTTCATAAAGAGACTGGGCCTTGGACTAACATGTTTCCAGACAAGCTTGGTAAGAGCACTGCACGCACACAAAGATGCAAACAGATTTCAATGAAGAGACATAAACACATTCAGCCATGGAATAGTGCACATTTAAGTGAGATATTATTTCAGATTAACCTACTTGTTGTCTTGGGTCATTTGGCAAAGCAAACTCAATTGCCAAAGCAGCACAGTATTTAAAATAAAAACCCAGTACCTGTTGTAGACAGACATTTTGCTTGCTCGCCATGGAAGCCTATATATATATATATATATATATAGTTATTTTATGAGATGACATTTTAAACACATTAAGGTGCATTATGCGTGTGAGTTCAACTCTCCCTACAGGGGGCTGAGCATGAAGGAATGAGGGAAAACGTTTGGACAGCAGAGACAAGCTCATCAGTCCCAGAGCCAGCCAAACACAGAAACCTCCTCCGGGGTTATTAGTGAGCTCCTTAGCATGCAAAACACCTTTGTTCACACACACACACACACACACACACACACACACACACACACACACACACACACACACACACACACACACACACACACACATGCCACATACATACACCCACATGTACACATACACACACACTCTTGCACACATACATACATATACCCACACACGCGGACACACATCATGTGGAGAATGCATTAGGAACAGTCTGAGGGTAAGACGCGTCTTCCTCCTCCCTCTCCTTCAGTCCCAGATGACTTTGACTGTGAGGAGGAGAAGCTGAGTGACAGGAGGCGGCGGCCATTTTGTCTGAGGGGAACGTGAAACTTTCCCAGGACGTTCGGCAGCAGCTGCTGTGACTTTGAGATTTCCTCATCTACATAAAAGTCCACCTTCTTCCACCTTGCATTCCCACCCTTATAATGGCAAGGACTATGTGTGTAATGGCTATCTTTCAGGAGTTTCAAACCATCACTTTGGAGGTTGTTGGTTTTTTTCTGCACATCTCATTAGATTTTTTTTTTTTTTTTGTGAAGTTCCACCGCCCAAAGGACAGCGATGACCTACTCAGTGACAGTGAGGAAGTACGCAGAACCCACCCACATACTCTCATACCCACACGCCCACACATAAACTCTCTCTCTCTCACACACACGCACACACACATACATAAACACACACACACACACACACACACACACACACACACACATACATTATACACACACACAGAGACACAGAGAGACACACAGAGAAAGAGAGAGAGACACATACTCATACACCCCCTGAACATCTCCTCACATCCTCACCAAAATGTTGCTCTTTCGGAAATCTCCACCTCCGTCCCAGTGTCCCTCTCAATCTCTGCAGCGTCACCGGGCCATTTGGTACAGCATGGACAGCGTCCAAGCTCAGACTCTCAGCCTCTCCCAAGTGCCTGAGAACCAAGCGTGGGCACTTGCGTGTTGCATCACTATAAGAAGAATATCATGGAGTTCTCTCCAACCCCACACGTCTCCTGTGATTGCACCGTCCACGCCTGATGCCTCTTATATGACAAAAGCACCACCGAGGGACCACCCAGCGACACAGAGAGACAGGGGAGAGGAGAGGAGGAGAGAGGAGGAGAGGAGAGAAGGTGAGGAGAGAGGCGAGCAGATGAAGGGAAATGAGGGGGGAGGAGGGCTGAATATTGGAGAGGAGAGGAGGAGAGAAGAGAGGAGAGGAGAGAGGAGAGAGGAGAGAGGAGAGGAGAGGAGAGGTGAAGAGGAGAGGAGGAGAACATAGAGGAGAGGTGAAGAGGAGAGAAGGAGAGAGGAGAGGAGAGGAGGGCTGAGGACAGGAGAGGAGAGGAAAGGTGAAGAGGAGAGGAGATGAGGAGAGGGGAGAGGAGAGGAAAGAAGAGGAGGGCTGAGTACAGGAGAGGTGAGGAGAGAAGAGGTGAAGAGGAGCGAGGAGAGGAGAGAGAGGAGAGGAGAGGAAGGGAAATGAAGGGAGAGGAGGGTTGAGTATAGGAAAGGAGAGAAGAGGAGAAGAGGGTGGAGGAGAGGAGGGGAGAGATGAGGAGAGGAGGGGAGAGGAGAGAAGAGGACAGGAAAGGAAAGATGAAGAGAAGAAAGGAAGGGAAGGGAGAGGAGAGAAAATGATAGAGTTGGGCACACACGCTGTGCATGATGGATGGACTGGAGAAGTGGCTAGATGGAGAACTGGAGAGATGAGTGACTGGATGGATGGATGGCTCCAGATTCCATCATAGGGCCTGTGGAAGGACTGTGACAGAGGCAAGGCCAGTTTTCACAGTGTCATATTCCTGCGCTTTAAATTCTTTATGGGCTGACCTCTGACGTCCTCATGCTGATGGGTGGTGACAACCTGCAGGAATAGATTCAGTGGGTGTGACACAGGGAGTTCACAAGTTCAAGACCTGCTCATAGAGAGTGTTGTCTGACTAAGACTAAAATATGCATGAAAGGGTGTGTGTGTGTGCGTGTGTCTCTGTGTCAGGTCAGGGATCGTGGATGTCCGTTTAAATCCGAGAAGCAGAATGAGGAATGAGATCGGGTTGAGATGCTGTGTGATTATCAAATACAAGTTTTAGGAGTCGCACACACTGGTTCAACTAGACTTCACATTCATTCTCTCCTATCTTAAATTAGAACAGAAACCTGTCTTTGCAGTCTGCATAAATGTCACACACACACACACACACACACACACTTATTGAGGCTTAAGGTACACGTTTAATTCTTAATTCATAATACTACCAATTTACATGGCAAACACTGATTTTGTAGTATTAGAGTAAGCAAACCTACCTGATCTGCAAATGCACTGGGATTCAGTCTCCTCCATTGAAGTGATATTGCATGAAGTGCCTTCAGGAAAGTTTCTATCATTACATATAAGCTGACGAGAGTGGGAAATTAGACATGACACATGAGACAACTGAGACTGGTCAGGTGTCATGGGCTTGGGGCTGTGTGTGTGTGTGTGTGTGTGTGTGTGTGTGTGTTGTGTGTTGTGGGTGATATGGTTGGCATTAATGACTAAAATAAGAAAGAGCATGTATGCAAGTACCCAGAGACAGTAGGCATATAGCCAAGGGGCACAATTATTGAAATGACACACAGATGCACACATGCATGGCCAGACACAACATATAGTTTTACAGCTTTCTCACCCACCCATCCACCACCCACACACACACACTTTCACACACAAAACACACACACACTCATACACAAACACTACTCTCAATCGTTCTGTTTTTCATTAAACACATCCAATTGCTAACCACTAAAACACAGACGAACATGAACAAAAGCATACCCCCCCCCCCCCACACACACACACACACACACACACACACAAAACACACACTGACACAGAAGGAGACGTGACCTTGCACAGCATAGCATTATGGGTAATGAGACATAGCACATTTTTTTATAGAATTTGTGAAGGTCTCTGTGGCCCTGCTGTCAAACAAGAGGAAGATGACTCTCCCAAAATGGCCGATTGCACGGCTGTACACAGTCGACCCTAATAATGAGAGGTACAATCTCCTATTATTCCTTTATGATGCAAACCCTTAAAGAAGGCTCTCTGTATTCAGATGCTCATTTTCACAGATGACGATATGAAATATACAATTGTTTCTCAGAACACAGCATGACAGATGGGATTAGTCCCAATGCATGTAGAATAAATAACAATGTGGCTGTATACATGACATTGTCAACCCCATGCAAGGACGATGATTTGATCATCAGGGAAAAAGTTTTGTTGTCAGACAAAGTATCACTATACCATATGCATAAATGTATGCCGTGTGTGTGTGTGTGTGTGTGTGTGTTTGTGTGTTTATGAGTGTGTGTGTATGTCTGAGATATTGTGAGATACAGCATGAATTATATATTAGTAAGAATAACCTAGTGTGTGCAAAATAAATTATGCCGGTCTACAGTATATGTTTATGCTTGTGTCTGTGCGCTCTGTCATGCGTATTTCTTCATGCAATTATACATGTATTGCACAGACCGAACATGCCTCTGGCATCTCGCAGAAACAGGAACAGCAAACCCACATCCCCCCTCGCCATCTCTAAGGAGAGTTTCACATAGGAAGCCCCCGATGCCCTGAACCTGGCATAGAAACGCAGTCATCCTCTTTGAGCTGCTCGCCAGGCTATTAACAAAAGATCACAACACTTCGCACATAAATAATGCGTCTGTGTGAAAAAGAAAAGGAAGCACCTGAGAGAGTAGCAGGGCCTTTGGACTGAAGTCAATAACGCAACAGAAGCCAGATGAGGCTGCTTCTACTATCCAGTCACGCAGGTATGCATGTTGGAATAACTCTCTCTCGATAGAGATACAGTACACCAGCATATTCTTCCAGCTGCTCAGATCCATTCATCGTCCGTCCTAAATTTTGTCACTGGACGCCTGATTAGGCTGAAGTGACCACATTAGATTAGACTACTATCTGTTGTTGTTTCAGCCACTTAGTGGAAAATGGGGTGCCAATGAAGCTGATGATGTTATGGATTAAATTAGCCTGTCCGCCTCTGGTCTGGTTGGCCAATACCCTGAGCGCACACAGTTCTCAAGAGAAGGAAAGGGAAGCCAGTGACTTATGTCCTATGCACTGGAGACAGTGAGTGTGAACAGCTTTCTACTACTCTCCCATTCGTTTCACATCGTGCCATGGGGGCACTAATAATAACTCTGAAATATTAGCTCAGAATGACACTGAAAAGAAAGGGGCCAAAGCGACACTAAAAAATAAAAAACACTCCAACAGCTTGACTATTTCTTAACAGCAGGCCAGCAGACATAGTGGACTCTGTTGATTAGTTAGGAGCTGCCAAGCATGAGGAAACCACTGAGTTGGTGTGGAGGTGAGAAGAGATGAGAGGAATGGGGTTCTGTTAGTAAGAGGTTCCTCCATTATCGCTGTGAAAACAACAGGACATCCATCCATCCATTTGCAGGTCTGTGATTAGCCCTGAAAGGCACAATAAAGGTGCCAAAGCGATGCTAAAACAGGACTCCAGCAGCTTCATCATTTCCTACCAGCGGACCAGCGCGTGCAGAGGACTCTATAGTTTAATCATGACCCCCCTGAGCACAGGGAAACAGGAGAGGAGGTAGGTAGACGAGGGCGCCGCCATTATCACTGTGGACTCGCTGTGTGATCCCAACATAACGACCATCCATTTGCACGGTGGTGGCATCACTAGGGATAGGCAGCATGAGTGAGAGGCCCATTCACACAATGCCTTGACTGATAAGATCCCCCACCCCCATCAGTCAAACACCACTACCATCACATGGCACAACTAGATGTACCGCATAGCGGTACAAAATATGACCGCCGCTCAGTCCTGTACATCCGTTCCGCGAAAATAAATCACACTTCAATTTGTCTCCATATTTTACTCCATCCCCCACTCTTGAAACTTTTGTGTATGCTTGTTTGGCATGCCTGAGTGTGTGTGTGCGGCTGCACAGAAAGTACCCTACTGGTGCTGAAAAGGTGAATAGATTGTAGAATAGCCAAAGAAGATGTAGAGTTGTTATAAAACCTTTAAAATCTCTAAACAATCACAAGTAGGGCAGTTCATCACAGTTCATCCATTGCAACTGGATTGATGAAAGGTCACTTACACCTGTAGGCTACATTGTATTTGGGAAAAGCAAAAGGTATCAGCATAATGTTATTTATTTATTTATTTATTTATTTTTTATGTATTTTTAAACAAAAACATCTCTGTCAGTTCCATGCCGTTTTCAACAGCTATCAAAAACAAAGGTCATTTTTGGATGGATGGATTTTTTGTGAATGTTTCTTCTTCTACATAAGATTTTAGTCATCTTTAGTTCATGTAATACTTTATTGTCAATGCACAAATTAAGTAACAGTAGTCTGAAACGTTATTGTTAATGCACAAATTAAGTAACAGTAGCCTAGTCTGAAACGAAATGCTGTTTTACATCTAACCAGTGGTGCAAATAACTGACATGTCCAAATGGGCCTTGATGAAATGCGTCGCTAGACTGTTCATACACATTTTAACGGGCCAAAGTTGAAGAGCTTTTGTCCGTTATTGTTAGTGCAAATATAGGCTGATTCATGTTCCCTTGCATTGTTTAACTGAGGTCCATGGCTAGTCTGGCTTTCATCAGACCAAGCTCAATCTTTTAAGAAATCAAAAAATAAATAGCGGGCAGATCAGGCTGGGTTCACCCAGCCTAGTCCATAGGCACCCGATATTGTTTAATTTTCCGATTGAGATATAGCCTACACGCTCTGGCTATTCTAAATGCAAAAATGCATCAGGGAGTTATGACAAAACGGTAACTAACAAACTAGATCCTAATAGAAAGCTGTTAGCTTCCCTAAGCTACAGGTAGGATTATAAGGTAGGCCTATTTACAACATAAATTGTCAATAGGCTATGCTGGCGACACAAATAAAATCTCCTTTGGAAACCAATGGCTTACGCCTTACAGTATCAAGCGGACTTAAACTGTGATATCGTGGCGAAAAGTTGTAATAACATTCACGCAGCTCCATGAGTCAAGGAAAGCGCGAATGAAGTAGCCACTTCTAAATGGGACCCACTACACAGTAGCTTAAGGTGTTTTGCTAAAGCAGCCATAATGAAATAAAGGTGTCATTGTTTGGATACTTCACACACACGTGCTTTTTAATTTCACAGACTACAACTACCAAGCTGTAATCAAAGCACATCGATTCCCCTCTCCCACCCTGCACGCACTTAAAACAAAATAAACAGGCGTCTCAGTCTCACGCATGTATAGGCAAAACTGTATCAGACCGGTGTAACGTTGGTAAATCTTCCATTGCACAGAATGATTTTGTAGCACGTGCAATAAATGACAGTCGAAAGATACAAACAGTGCTGCTATACATTTGCTTGGTATAACCGCATTTATAGTTTTCTACAAATGCAATAAATCAAATGCCTCCATCACTCAACCAACGCTAACGGTAACATTACCTAGGTCCTTATTGATATTACAAGATTAACTTACCTGCAGTAAAAACCAAGCATGTCCGATAAACATCCTCAGATTTATTTCGGCTTCAAGAAGAAATGGGAATTACACTTCATGTGAACATCGTCCTATCCTTATTAGATGTTCGCTGCGGTAAATTACAGTCCTTGTATGAAGCGTCCATTGTTTTTTCCAACCCACTTTTAACTTCCAACAAAATTAAGTCTCACTGCAACGATGCGCCATCTAGTGGACAAACGACTACTTCTCGCCAATACTGAAAATGCAGCCATGATGATGATGATGAATATTTACTAGATGTACCGCATAGCGGTACAAAATATGACCGCCGCTCAGTCCTGGACATCCGTTCCGCGAAAATAAATCACACTTCAATTTGTCTCCATATTTTACTCCATCCCCCACTCTTGAAACTTTTGTGTATGCTTGTTTGGCATGCCTGAGTGTGTGTGTGCGGCTGCACAGAAAGTAGCCTACTGGTGCTGAAAAGGTGAATAGATTGTAGAATAGCCAAAGAAGATGTAGCATTGTTATAAAACCTTTAACATCTCTAAGCAATCACAAGTAGGGCAGTTCATCACAGTTCATCCATTGCAACTGGATTGATGAAAGGTCACTTACACCTGTAGGCTACATTGTATTTGGGAAAAGCAAAAGGTATCAGCATAATGTTATTTATTTATTTATTTATTTATTTAATTTATTATGTATTTATAAACAAAAACATCTCTGTCAGTTCCATGCCGTTTTCAACAGCTATCAAAAACAAAGGTCATTTTTGGATGGATGGATGTTTCTTCTTCTACATAAGATTTTAGTCATCTTTAGTTCATGTAATACTTTATTGTCAATGCACAAATTAAGTAACAGTAGTCTGAAACGTTATTGTTAATGCACAAATTAAGTAACAGTCGTCTGAAACGAAATGCTGTTTTACATCTAACCAGTGGTGCAAATAACTGACATGTCCAAATGGGCCTTGATGAAATGCGTCGCTAGACAGTTCATACACATTTTAACGGGCCAAAGTTGAAGAGCTATTGTCCGTTATTGTTCGTGCAAATATAGGCTGATTCATGTTCCCTTGCATTGTGTAACTGAGGTCCATGGCTAGTCTGGCTTTCATCAGACCAAGCTCAATCTTTTAAGAAATCAAAAAATAAATAGCGGGCAGATCAGGCTGGGTTCACCCAGCCTAGTCCATAGGCAGCCGATATTGTTTAATTTTCCGATTGAGATATACACGCTCTGGCTATTCTAAATGCAAAAATGCATCAGGGAGTTATGACAAAACGGTAACTAACAAACTAGATCCTAATAGAAAGCTGTTAGCTTCCCTAAGCTACAGGTAGGATTATAAGGTAGGCCTATTGACAACATAAATTGTCAATAGGCTATGCTGGCGACACAAATAAAATCTCCTTTGGAAACCAATGGCTTACGCCTTACAGTATCAAGCGGACTTAAACTGCCATATCGTGGCAAATGTTGTAATAACATTCACGCAGCTCCATTAGTCAAGGAAAGCGCGAATGAAGTAGCCACTTCTAAATGGGACCCACTACACAGTAGCTTAAGGTGTGTTGCTAAAGCAGCCATAATGAAATGAAGGTGTCATTGTTTGGATACTTCACACACACGTGCTTTTTAATTTCACAGACGACAACTGCCAAGCTGGAATCAAAGCACATCGATTCCCCTCTCACACCCTGCACGCACTTAAAACAAAATAAACAGGCGTCTCAGTCTCACGCATGTATAGGCAAAACTGTATCAGACCGGTGTAACGTTGGTAAATCTTCCATTGCACAGAATGATTTTGTAGCACATGCAATAAATGACAGTCGAAAGATACAAACAGTGCTGCTATCAATTTGCTTGGTATAACCGCATTTATAGTTTTCTACAAATGCAATCAATCAAATGGGCCTCCATCACTCAACCAACGCTAACGGTAACATTACCTAGGTCCTTATTGATATTACAAGATTAACGTACCTGCAGTAAAAACCAAGCATGTCCGATAAACATCCTCATTTTTATTTCGGCTTCAAGAAGAAATGGGAATTACACTTCATGTGAACATCGTCCTATCCTTATTAGATGTTCGCTTCGGTAAATTACAGTCCTTGTAGGAAGCGTCCATTGTTCTTCCAACCCACTTTTAACTTCCAACAAAATTACGTCTCACTGCAACGATGCGCCATCTAGTGGACAAACGACTACTTATCGACAATACTGAAAATGCAGCCATGATGATGATGATGAATATTTATTTTGGCTTTCTTTTAATCCTACTGAATTTGTAATTATGTATCGGCCGTTCTAATACCGATAGTATGTGGGTGCCTGTGTGTGTGCATGTGTACATGTGTGCACCGCCATTTACAGGCCAATGAGTGTACAGTCACTAAATGTACACATAACCTAATTTTTTTAGACCCCCCCATGGATGAAATTCTACAAAACTTGGCATACCCCCAGAGAATGCCAGGTCAATCATACACATAAAATTTGGTGCAGTTCTGAACATCTTAACTGAAGATAGGGGCGATTAAAGCAGAATAATATTGCATTTTCATTTTTTACCGGGGGGATGGGGACGAAATGAAATTTTTGCGTAAAAGTCTAGTGGGGCTACATACCCACCAAATTTCATGTACCCCGGTGGTTCGGTGTCCCGGGTATCAATGACCAAAAATTCAGGAAGTAGATGACGGGAAAAATTCTTGAATTGTGTGCATGTGTGTGTGCATGTACAAGTTTATGTTTATGTGTGTGGGTGTGTGTGTGTGTGTGTGTATGTGCGTGCTTGTGTGTTTGCCTGCGTATGTGTGTTTGTGCATGTGCATGCATGCGTACATATGTCTACTGTGTGAGTATGTGTCATACGTATGATTACTGTAAATGTATGTGTATGCGTGTGTATCTGTTTATGCACATGTGTGCACATGGAATGGGTTAACATGACCCCTGGAGGCAAACATACGGAAAAAATTGGTCATCCTAGGCCCTACAGTTCTCAAGATATTCACAGAGAACTGTGTCTGCCCTACCCTCCTTTCGGGGGGTCCAGTCCAGCGGGGGGGCTACAGATCAAAACGAAAAATGACGGTTCCATGCTATCCATGTGGGGGTACATGCCCACCAAGTTTTGTGTACCCCGGTCTTTCAGTGTCCTGGGAATCCTTGTTGGTGTACGTCACTAAATGTACACATAAATTATTTTATTGTAAGGCCCCCCATGAACGAAAGTACACAAAACTTGGCATGCATTCGGAGGGTGTCATAATGATCCTACACTTTTAATTTTGTGCAGTTTTGACCTTGTCAGCCAGAGATATTGTGATGAAAACACCAAATTTTTAGCTTTTTAATTTTTAACTAGGTGGCGCTATACATGAAATAAGTGGTAATGGGATGGGTTAACATGCCCCCTTAAGACCAACATACATAAAAAAGGTGGACCTCCTAGGCCCTACGGTTCTCGAGATATTCACAGAAAACTGTCTCCGGCCACCTACAGGCCAGTTGGTGTATAGTAACATAAATTAATTTATTGTGTGGCCCCCCATGAACGGAATTCCACAAAACTTGGCGTGCATACAGAGGGTCTCATAATGATCCTACACTTCCAATTTCGTGCAGTTTTGACTATGTTAGGTCACAGATACCTTCAATTACAACACCTCATTTTTACTTTTTTGTGTTTAACTAGGTGGCGCTATACATGAAATGAGTGGTTATGGAATGGGTTGACATGGCCCCTTGAGATCAACATACAAAAAAAAAAAGGTCCTCCTAAACCCTACGGTTTTCGAGATATTCACAGAAAACTGTGTCTGCCCTACCCTCCTTTCGGGGGGTCCAGTCCAGCGGGGGGGCTACAGATCAAAACGAAAAACGATGGTTCCATGCTATCCATGTGGGGTTACATGCCCACCAAGTTTCGTGTACCCCGGTCTTTCAGTGTCCCGGGAATCATTGACGGAAATTTGGGCATGCGAAAAAGAAAAAAAAAAAAAAAAAGAAAAAAAAAAAAAAAATCTGACTAAACCTATATGACCGCCGCTTCGCTGCGCGGCGGTCAAAGCGGCGGTCATATAGGTTTAGTCAGATTTTTTTTTTTTTTTTTTTTTTTTCTTTTTCGCATGCCCAAATTTCCGTCAATGATTCCCGGGACACTGAAAGACCGGGGAATATCTCGAAAACCGTAGGGTTTAGGAGGACCATTTTTTTTTTGTATGTTGATCTCAAGGGGCCATGTCAACCCATTCCATAACCACTCATTTCATGTATAGCGCCACCTAGTTAAACACAAAAAAGTAAAAATGAGGTGTTGTAATTGAAGGTATCTGTGACCTAACATAGTCAAAACTGCACGAAATTGGAAGTGTAGGATCATTATGACACCCTCTGTATGCACGCCAAGTTTCGTGGAATTCCGTTCATGGGGGGCCACACAATAAATTAATTTATGTTACTATACACCAACTGGCCTGTAGGTGGCCGGAGACAGTTTTCTGTGAATATCTCGAGAACCGTAGGGCCTAGGAGGTCCACCTTTTTTATGTATGTTGGTCTTAAGGGGGCATGTCAACCCATCCCATTACCACTTATTTCATGTATAGCGCCACCTAGTTAAAAATTAAAAAGCAAAAAATTAGGTGTTTTCATCTCAATATCTCTGGCTGACAAGGTCAAAACTGCACGAAATTAAAAGTGTAGGATCATTATGACACCCTCTGAATGCATGCCAAGTTTTGTGTACTTTCGTTCATGGGGGGCCTTACAATAAAATAATTTATGTGTACATTTAGTGACGTACACCAACAAGGATTCCCGGGACACTGAAAGACCGGGGTACACAAAACTTGGTGGGCATGTACCCCCACATGGATAGCATGGAACCGTCATTTTTCGTTTTCATCTGCAGCCCCCCCCCGCTGGACTGGACCCCCCGAAAGGAGGGTAGGGCAGACACAGTTCTCTGTGAATCTTTTATGGTATGTTGGTCTCAAGGGTCCACATCAACCTGGCTCATAATCACTCATTTGTGATTTGCCCCCCCGGTAAAAAATGAAAATCAGTAGGATTAAAAGAAAGCCAAAATAAATATTCATCATCTTCATCATGGCTGCATTTTCAGTATTGGCGAGAAGTAGTCGTTTGTCCACTAGATGGCGCATCGTTGCAGTGAGACGTAATTTTGTTGGAAGTTAAAAGTGGGTTGGAAAAAACAATGGACTCTTCATACAAGGACTGTAATTTACCGCAGCGAACATCTAATAAGGATAGGACGATGTTCACATGAAGTGTAATTCCCATTTCTTCTTGAAGCCGAAATAAATCTGAGGATGTTTATCGGACATGCTTGGTTTTTACTGCAGGTACGTTAATCTTGTAATATCAATAAGGACCTAGGTAATGTTACCGTTAGCGTTGGTTGAGTGATGGAGGCATTTGATTTATTGCATTTGTAGAAAACTATACATGCGGTTATACCAAGCAAATGTATAGCAGCACTGTTTGTATCTTTCGACTGTCATTTATTGCACGTGCTACAAAATCATTCTGTGCAATGGAAGATTTACCAACGTTACACCGGTCTGATACAGTTTTGCCTATACATGCGTGAGACTGAGACGCCTGTTTATTTTGTTTTAAGTGCGTGCAGGGTGTGAGAGGGGAATCGATGTGCTTTGATTACAGCTTGGTAGTTGTAGTCTGTGAAATTAAAAAGCACGTGTGTGTGAAGTATCCAAACAATGACACCTTCATTTCATTATGGCTGCTTTAGCAAAACACCTTAAGCTACTGTGTAGTGGGTCCCATTTAGAAGTGGCTACTTCATTCGCGCTTTCCTTGACTCATGGAGCTGCGTGAATGTTATTACAACTTTTCGCCACGATATGACAGTTTAAGTCCGCTTGATACTGTAAGGCGTAAGCCATTGGTTTCCAAAGGAGATTTTATTTGTGTCGCCAGCATAGCCTATTGACAATTTATGTTGTAAATAGGCCTACCTTATAATCCTACCTGTAGCTTAGGGAAGCTTTCTATTAGGATCTAGTTTGTTAGTTACCGTTTTGTCATAACTCCCTGATGCATTTTTGCATTTAGAATAGCCAGAGCGTGTATATCTCAATCGGAAAATTAAACAATATCGGGTGCCTATGGACTAGGCTGGGTGAACCCAGCCTGATCTGCCCGCTATTTATTTTTTGATTTCTTAAAAGATTGAGCTTGGTCTGATGAAAGCCAGACTAGCCATGGACCTCAGTTAAACAATGCAAGGGAACATGAATCAGCCTATATTTGCACTAACAATAACGGACAAAAGCTCTTCAACTTTGGCCCGTTAAAATGTGTATGAACAGTCTAGCGACGCATTTCATCAAGGCCCATTTGGACATGTCAGTTATTTGCACCACTGGTTAGATGTAAAACAGCATTTCGTTTCAGACTAGGCTACTGTTACTTAATTTGTGCATTAACAATAACGTTTCAGACTACTGTTACTTAATTTGTGCATTGACAATAAAGTATTACATGAACTAAAGATGACTAAAATCTTATGTAGAAGAAGAAACATTCACAAAAAATCCATCCATCCAAAAATGACCTTTGTTTTTGATAGCTGTTGAAAACGGCATGGAGCTGACAGAGATGTTTTTGTTTAAAAATACATAAAAAATAAATAAATAAATAAATAAATAACATTATGCTGATACCTTTTGCTTTTCCCAAATACAATGTAGCCTACAGGTGTAAGTGACCTTTCATCAATCCAGTTGCAATGGATGAACTGTGATGAACTGCCCTACTTGAGATTGTTTAGAGATTTTAAAGGTTTTATAACAACTCTACATCTTCTTTGGCTATTCTACAATCTATTCACCTTTTCAGCACCAGTAGGGTACTTTCTGTGCAGCCGCACACACACACTCAGGCATGCCAAACAAGCATACACAAAAGTTTCAAGAGTGGGGGATGGAGTAAAATATGGAGACAAATTGAAGTGTGATTTATTTTCGCGGAACGGATGTACAGGACTGAGCGGCGGTCATATTTTGTACCGCTATGCGGTACATCTAGTTTTGGCTTTCTTTTAATCCTACTGATTTTCATTTTTTACCGGGGGGGGGGGCAAATCACAAATGAGTGATTATGAGCCAGGTTGATGTGGGCCCTTGAGACCAACATACCATAAAAGATTCACAGAGAACTGTGTCTGCCCTACCCTCCTTTCGGGGGGTCCAGTCCAGCAGGGGGGCTGCAGATGAAAACAAAAAATGACGGTTCCATGCTATCCATGTGGGGGTACATGCCCACCAAGTTTTGTGTACCCCAGTCTTTCAGTGTCCCGGGAATCCTTGTTGGTGTATGTCACTAAATGTACACATAAATTATTTTATTGTAAGGCCCCCCATGAACGAAAGTACACAAAACTTGGCATGCATTCAGAGGGTGTCATAATGATCCTACACTTTTAATTTCGTGCAGTTTTGACCTTGTCAGCCAGAGATATTGAGATGAAAACACCTAATTTTTTGCTTTTTAATTTTTAACTAGGTGGCGCTATACATGAAATAAGTGGTAATGGGATGGGTTGACATGCCCCCTTAAGACCAACATACAAAAAAAAGGTGGACCTCCTAGGCCCTACGGTTCTCGAGATATTCACAGAAAACTGTCTCCGGCCACCTACAGGCCAGTTGGTGTATAGTAACATAAATTAATTTATTGTGTGGCCCCCCATGAACGGAATTCCACAAAACTTGGCGTGCATACAGAGGGTGTCATAATGATCCTACACCTCCAATTTCGTGCAGTTTTGACTATGTTAGGTCACAGATACCTTCAATTACATCACCTCATTTTTACTTTTTTGTGTTTAACTAGGTGGCGCTATACATGAAATGAGTGGTTATGGAATGGGTTGACATGGCCCCTTGAGATCAACATACAAAAAAAAAATGGTCCTCCTAAACCCTACGGTTTTCGAGATATTCACAGAAAACCGTGTCTGCCCTACCCTCCTTTCGGGGGGTCCAATTCAGCGGGGGGGCTACAGATCAAAACGAAAAACGATGGTTCCATGCTATCCATGTGGGGTTACATGTCCACCAAGTTTCGTGTACCCCGGTCTTTCAGTGTCCCGGGAATCATTGACGGAAATTTGGGCATGCGAAAAAGAAAAAAAAAGAAATAAAAAAAGAAAAAAATCTGACTAAACCTATGACCTATATGACCGCCGCTTCGCTGCGCTGCGGTCATAATAACAACAGAGTGCTGATCTATGTGGTTGTTCTATATATATAGGTGCATTAGTGCAGTGACATCTACTAAGTGGTCAAATATGAATGATTTTCTTGTTTGTTTTCACATTTGCTGCTTAATGTTTGCTGGAATGCAGTACACAGGAGCACTTCTGCTACAGAACAGGTAAGCTATATTGGGATGTTCTGAAAAAAGTAATATCTCTGCTTACCCTACAGAACATTTATAAGCACTGAAGAAAATGTAGGATTGTATGCACATTTTTACTATAAAACTAAAACATAAAAGGTAATGAAAATGATGAATTTGTATGAGCATATGAACTTTTACCCAACCATATAAGATACAAGATATAAATATGATATACAGTATGCATATTCAACACATGCAGCTTTGAGTAGTTGTATTCAGGTTTTCTTTCCAAGCGTCGTTTTTGAAAGCGGTGTTAACCTAATGCTTTACGTCATGATGAGGATTTTCTTTTTGATCCTTTTTCTCTTCCCGTCTGTTTTGGATATTCGGGGTCAGAGGTCAGTTTGTGTTGTCTCTGCCAGGGCCAGAGTCCCGCATGGCCTCTGTTTCAACTGCCGTCTCCGACCCCTGCTTCGCGCCGAGGTGTGCGCGGAGTGGAGCGGAGCGGCGGGCTGTTGTTTGCTATTCCAAAGCACACGGCGTGTTTGGCAGCTCTTGAGCCTGTCACAAAGAGTGAGCGCTACCTAGAACAGGTGGTGTGCAACCTCAGCATGCCAACAGAGCTGGACCTCTCCTTTTCCCTGCTTCCAAAGGGGCTTACACACACACACACACGCTCACACACACACTCACACATACAAACACACGCACGTACGCGCACACACACAGGCACACACACACGCACACGTGCACACACACACACACATGCACGCGCGCACACACACACACACACACACACATATATTCAATCTCCTTCTTAGCCCTTCATAGTTTCCTTCATCTCTCTTGCCCATCAGTTCCATTCATTCTATCTGACTGACTCTTTCACCCCTGCTCCTCCTGTGTGTGCTGGAACATCTGCTTTGCTCTCAGCACTTTCACTGGGTTTCATTTTATCATCCTCATCTTCATCTCTTCAGTCATCTTCCTCTCTTCCTCCTCTTTAGTTCCTTTCACCACTTTAGTGCATCCTTTAGTTCATCCTTCTCTCCTTCAGTACCCCTCCAGTTCTCTCTATCTCTCTATCTCTCCTCAGTTCCTTTCACTCCACAACCCCTTTTCTTTACTGCATGCCTTTCAGTAGTTAATGTCCTCTTATCGTTCTCTCTTTCAGTGGTCTCTATCTCTCTCTCTCTCTCTTTCACACACACACACACACACACACACACACACACACACACCTCTATTTATGAGTCTTCCTCTCCTCCTCATTCTCCTCAGTTCATTTTATCATCCTTTCCTGTCCTCGTCTTCAGTCATCTTCCTCTCCTCCTCCTGCCTTTCACCACACTTTTTTAGAGCATTCTCTTCATTCTCTCTTTCAGTACTCCTTCCTTTCTCTCTCTTTCTCTCTCTCTCTCTCTCTCTCTCTTTCTCTCTCTCTCTGCATCTCTTTTCCTTCCTCCTATGGTTCCTCCGTCCAGATCAGGCAGTTCCCCACACTGTTAATGAGATATCATTAAATCACAATTGTGCTCTAATTAAGTGAACACTGTTCAGCTGCGTGAGTGGCTTTTCAATGATTGCATCTGCCCTAACGAGACACGGTACAGCATGCAGGGAGAGTAGCAGAGAGGGGCACAGGGTCAGGTGCACTGTCATGGGAAATTGTAGGAGCCAAACTGAGTTTTATGTTAATTGTTATATTTTTTCTTTGTTATTATTAGTTATTAGTTATTATTAGAGTGTGAGTAAGTGTACGTGCGTGTGTGTGTGCATGTCTGTGTGCGTGTATATGTGAGAGTGGTTGTTTTCACTGATTGATAGATTGATTGATTGTGAATGATTGAGTATGGGCACAGGTCCCACCTACAGGATCCTGGAGGAGGCTGCTGAAGTTGGAGCCCCAGGGGGATGACCGTAGGCCGCAGCATCTGGGCATGGTTGAGAAGGACATGACATTTTTTTTTGAAGTATATTGTTTTCGGCTTTCATCTTTTTTTTAAAGGTCACATTCACTGACAAACCGTTTAATACTTGTTACTTTCGAAATACTATAGATCACTCCAAGTTGCATATGCATGCTGCACGTGAAAATGATCTTCTACCCCCATTGCCCGCATTAGCCAATGAAAGAAAATACACGGAAAAACAAGCGAATCAGAAAGAGCCCTTCCCAATGACGCCGAAGGGAAACTGACTATTCATGGCCTCGCCCACCTTGGCTTGTGACCGCCTACAGGAAGACTGGAAGATTTTGCGGCTAGGGGATTGTCTCTCTGCAGCTAGTAGGAGCTAACAGCAAGTTGCCAACATGGCAGAAAAAAAATCGTGCCTGTTTTATTTCTGGCAATAACACATCAATGTTGCATGTCTTGCCTTAGAAACATGAGTTGAGGAAGAAATGGTTTGGATTTATCGTTGGAACACCACCACCGAAGTAGTGCAACATTAGTTCTGTGTTCCAATCATTTCGACAACACTCACTGCCTTAGAAAGTGGTTTTGCATCGATGTTCTGAAAACCTGGTTCTGTACCGTCATGACGATCGACCACCAGCTCACAGGCTGTAAGTACAAACAAACTTTTCCACCTAACGTCTGTTACAAAATAGCATGTTCATATTCTTCACGTTAGCATGCATGAAAAGGGTACAAGCTAGGCTTAGGCTAGCCTATATTACAGGAAGCTACACCAGGCACGTAACTGAAGTGTTCTGTTCGCGACGTGTAAAATCAGAGAATGCCTAATAGGAAGGGCTCTGGTAAAATCCATTAGAGGAATGGTCTATTTTCCCGAACGTAGCCTACAGGCCACTAACACGCCAGGTGTAGCAACTTCCATTGATTAGACCTATTGGAAGCTAATTGTTGCAGTACATAACGCGAACGGAATGCTTCAGTTACGTGCCTGGTGTAGCTACACTCATAAGAAACTGACCACACTACCCAGAGATTTAGCTTGTTGAACCTATAATCTTCTAACCTAAGCGTTAAACCACAAATAATAATATTAGCAACAATATTTTATGCTCAACTAAGTACGGGTATTGTTCTAGTCTAAACAGGGAAAATCAAAAACACAATACCCCTGCACTATTAGGCTAAGTTGCTATCACTAGAGCTCAGGTATTTACACTTCAGTCTAATTTATGTCTTCTTGCCATTATTACATTGACATACAATGATGTTTTGTTTGATTACTTGCTGTTTACTTAGTGTTTTGTATGTCTTCCAGAGCACATCCTCATGTCAGGCTACACAGCTTTCTAGCCTACATTAGGTCATCACGTTAGAAGCAAAGGTTTGTGATCTAACTTTTATTGTTGCGCTAGTTCGTTTCTAGAAGTCTTTTTCTAGTAGTCTAATACAGGTTCTTATGTGCTCGTCAATGTTTTGGGAAGTCAATTCATGGGTTTCTTCAGGTCACTTTCCACAGGTGTATAAAATCAAGCACCTCGATTATGAATGCAGACTGCATGGTGCTTGATTAATACACCTGTGTAAATGGACCTGATGAAACCCATGAATTGCATAACAGATAGAATTGATATTACCGAATGTCTTCTTGTGGGTGTGCTACTTAGTACATCATACACCTTACCACAGTCACTAAAATATTTTTGTTTCCATTGTGCCAGTACAGTTTTGTGAGATAGTGAATGTCCTGTGTACTGTTAGTATCTTGTAACTTGACAGTAATACACATTTATTTACTTTAGGTACCCAAACAGAATACTTCAGGAAAAGTATGAGTATTGATACAAGCACTTCGGATACACCATGGGCATGGGGGCCTGCTACCTCTACTGCCATCAAGCCTGTTCATCCAAGGCCAGCTAGAAGACCTCGGGTTGATCAAGAGGAGGAGGAGGATGAAAGCGACATCTCCACAATAACACCTGATGGCTCCACCTATGGCCCAGCGCAATCAAAGAGCAATGTAATAAAATCATCACAGCCAACGGATGTGTTTTGTGTGTTGTCCCTTCGGATCCCCAGGACAATACAAGCCAAAACAACAACTCAGACCTTTTTCCCTAAATAATCCCAGCACTATGTCTGAAACATATGACGATGATGTCTGCATCATCTGGCAAAAAGAGGACATTGTTAATTCTGTGCATAGTTTGGATGTTCTTGTTTTGTGTTTGCATTATTTTAATAGACTGCAATATTACTATTTGTCAGTGTTTCACGGACCACCTAGCAAAAAAAAAAAAAAAACAGTAGACCTACTTCAACAGTATATTACACAATAGGCCTTCTTACTGAACCACCTTGCTTATTGTCTTTGCACCTTGCTTATGGTGTCAGAGGATTCGTATGATTTAAACTGGCATAGGTTACATCAGTGTTGCAGAACTGTTTGGATTTACATACAAGTTGGTTCAATATTGCAAACAACTCATCTATTATATTTTACCACATCTACTTGTGGAACACTTGAGAGAACTTGCGGACCACACTTTGAGTACCACTGCTGTATGTAAATATAATAAAGTTGTTTATAGACAATTGACCTGTTTTGTATATTTGTTTTAGGAGTTTCATCAGTTTTTGTCCCTTTTAAGCTAAAGGTTTATCTTACCTTTCATATCTTCAGTCTCACAGAGGGCCATAGTTGTCATAGTCGAATGTTTAGTGCATTTTGAAGGGAGTACATTATGCTAAGGCAGACTGGTTCTAATCCTGGGTACAGGGTCATACAGACAACAGGGGTACTGGTGTTGCCCATTTTTATAACCACATGACCAATCCCCTTACGAAAAAGTAGTATAGGAATCTTATAGTATTTGGGACAAAATATTATAGTAATCTTATAGGAATAATTGGGACATACTGTAGAAGTACTACTAATAACTCTATAATATCCTGTAACCGCTATAGTTTTTCTATAGTAGTCTTATAGTACCTATAGTATGTCCAAATACTATAGTATTCCTATAAGATTACTGTAATATTTAGTCCCAAAATACTATAAGATTCCTATAGTAGGCTACTTTTTCTGTCATACGTGACAGAAAACAACTTGAGTAGGCTAACCTCTGCCAATGTCAGGCTATCAAAGCCATAGTTCTCATTACCGGAGAAGTCTTACAGCACACATTCTCTGCTTCTGTAGGCATTCTGGTACAATTCCAGCAAAATATAGCTAGGTAGGCGTGTTTGCATTTAGATCTATCTATATATTGGGCTATGACCAAGTGGTCTTTCAATGATAGTAGCATGGAATTCAAACCATAACTATCTAGCTATTCCGATAGCATTAGCAGGCTAGGTCAGTGGCTGAACTGCATTTAGGGTGCTTACCTGTGTTGTGAAGTAAAATATCTACTAGGAAGATTGCAAAGACTTTTGACTGTGTCAAGAAATAGGTCTTTATTTTAAAACGTTTCCAACTGTTTATTACTTGAAAGCAAGATGACGATTGTCACAAACGTTTACCTCTTTTAGGAGAAATTTTAAGCTGACAGGCAATTGTTACCATTCTATTAAACCAACGTTCATAGAGAAACGATCAGGAAGCAGTTCTTCTTCCTACTCGAATACTAGGATCAAACACATGAAGTTGTATCTCCGAAGACATTTTGTGCAACAGTTTTGACTCGAGTTTTAGCCAGGTTTTAGCACTGTAAAGTTGAATATGGAGCATAGCACAGGCAGAATCGGATGAGGACGCACTGGAGGAAGCGTCACAGTACTGTTAGCCAATCAGAGGTTAATTCATTAGCATGTCATTAATATTCATGACTAGAGGCGAAATCCAGTCGTTCCTCCCCGCCCACCTTCCCCACCAAACTAGAACAGCATGAAACAGACGCAGGACAGCATTTTTTTCACCAAAACCGGCTCACAGGGCATTCATCAATACTACAGACCACTGCAAAATTAATGAAAAAACGATGAGATGAGACCTTTAAGTATATTGTTTTGGGCTTTTATGCCTTTAATTGACAGGATAGTGGAGAATGACAGGAAGTGAGTGGGAGAGAGAGTCGGGGTGGGATCCGGGAAGGACCACGGGGGGCGGGAATCAAACCCGGGTCACCAGCGTGCGGTGCAGGTGCCCCAGCCAGTTGCACTACGGCTGGGGCCACATACCATTTTTTAACTGTGCTGTTGTGACATGCTGCCTAAAAGCCTGGACTTTAATAGAAAGCCCTACATAGTTTATTTTACTTATTTTTCTTTACAAATATTATGTACAAACAAACCCTGTCAACAAAGAATGATCAGAAGGGACCGATTTGGATCAAGCCACTACTCCTCATCATTTCCTGTTTCGACCCCATCTCTCTCCCACTCGTTTCCTTTCAATCCCTCTACTGCCCTATCAGATTTAAGGCATAAAAAGACTAAAAACATGAAACACTGGAAAAGGCCTTATTTACAACCCTTGGTCTGTGCATTTTTCTTTCCCATATATAGCATATAGAGTGAGCAATCTTAATGTATACAATCCCTGGTCTATACATATCCTTAATGTATGCAATCCCTCCATATGTGTATTGAAGAACTGTTACCACCATATAGAACCAACAGTCTTAATGTATATGTCGCCGGCCTCAACAAGGGGCCGGCCCAGTACCCAATGACGATCCCAGTCGATTATCCCCAGCAGCCCTTGCTGATGGGCAATCGTGCACAGCCCCAGTCTAGGTCTAAGGGAAGAACACTGTCCACTGTGCATGTTCACATACAGAATAATACATGTAACGCTCCCTTTGGCGTCCACCGTGTCCATAACATCATGAGTCCACATACTACCATAATGTCAATCACTTCCCCACAGGTAATAGTAATCTGTCCATATTACAGTTTTTTACAATTGTTTACACACGTTTTCAAAACTCTGTGTCTATTTTTCAAAACTCCACACACAAAACCCACAACTGCTCACACAAAATGCAAAATGCCCCAAATCTCCAGCAAAATGACACACAACATTCAAAATGTCAAAAACACATGTTTAAAGCAAACATTCGCTTCACATTACAAACACTTTTGTCATAATATGACATTTTGGATACATCATGTACACACTGTTGCTCAAAACCTAAAGCTCTTCTGTCTTAGGCTTTCTATATGTATTTCCATACAAGAGTGAAAGTTACGGTATCAACAAAGAGAAGTTGAAATACACAGTAAAAATGCAAGCAATATTGAAACCAAAAATAGTGATTTTTCCCAAATAATTTGCTGTTGTGAATACAATATTTTACAGCAAACAAGAAAAAAAAGCAAAGAAGAATACACTGACCACCAGATGTGGATGGAGTTTTGAAAACACTGATTTTGTTTTTTTCTAAAGACAAGTGTGTGTGTGTGTGGGGGGGGGGGGGGTCGTGTACAGTATGTATTCATAGGCCTATAGACCCTTTCAACTGCAGAAACAAACAATTCTACAGTAAGCGTTCCATTTTCTGGAGGCACAAAAAAATGTATTGAGCTAATGGTACTGTAACATGGTGACAAACAAAAATAGAGTAAAAAGACAAATTTTAATAAAGTCAACTTTTTGTAGAACATTACTGTAAGCTAAAGTCCGATTACTGTATTTTCTCTATTTTCAAAGTATCTGCGTTGGTTCTGAATATTTCAACCGGAAATCCTCTAGGAGCAGATTGAAAGGGTCTATACCTACATAGAGAGTATATCTATTCATAGACCTATACTAAGGCAATGATTGGATGGTGTTCAGTAAAGTAAAGAGTGTTTGCACATGTGAAGAGAAAGAGTGAAGCACTGGTGATTTAGTGTGCCATTTTGATAGGTTGTGTTTGAAGACCGAAATCAAGTTACTTCCTGTTAGAATTTTGTGTGTTAGGTAGAAAATTGTGTGTTGTGTTTTGCAAAATGTGTTTTAGTCAATTGAAAACTGAGTCAAACACTGAGAATTAGTGTATGGTTTTGCAGATTTGGTGTCGGGTTATGATGTTTGGAGGACATGTTTAGAAAATTGTGTGACAAGCAAAGATTTAGTGTGTAAGCAGTTGAAAAAAACTGTAATAAAGTCAACTTTTTGTAGAACATTACTGTAAGCTAAAGTCCGATTACTGTATTTTCTCTATTTTCAAAGTATCTGCGTTGGTTCTGAATATTTCAACCGGAAATCCTCTAGGAGCAGATTGAAAGGGTCTATACCTATATAGAGTGTATATCTATTCATAGACCTATACTAAGGCAATGATTGGATGGTGTTCAGTAAAGTAAAGAGTGTTTGCACATGTGAAGAGAAAGAGTGAAGCACTGGTGATTTAGTGTGCCATTTTGATGGGTTGTGTTTGAAGAACGAAATCAAGTTACTTCCTGTTAGAATTTTGTGTGTTAGGTAGAAAATTGTGTGTTGTGTTTTGCAAAATGTGTTTTAGTGAATTGAAAACTGAGTCAAACACTGAGAATTAGTGTATGGTTTTGCAGATTTGGTGTCGGGTTATGATGTTTGGAGGACATGTTTAGAAAATTGTGTGACAAGCAAAGATTTAGTGTGTAAGCAGTTGAAAAAAACTGTAAGCACCCCCACCTCCAGTTACACAAGCAGTCCACAGTCATACCCACAAACAGCACAAACCATAAACCTTAATTCATACGACCCCTGCTCAGCGCTACGTATCCAGCGAGGTCTTGCAGCTCAGTGTGAGGGAGGCTAACTCACCCTGGACGTGCACTAAACACCATTTTACACAGCATGGTTTTGGGAGGCTTCAAACGGTAGAGTGCTGGAGTGCATGCCTGAAAAGCTATGCACTAGATATGTTCTCAGCTGTTTTATTTTTGTTGAGAAAACCTTTAGTGTATTTTTTTGTATGTAGAGGGCAATGAACTTTCATGTACAGTACACATTCATGAAATTTCCATGGAATGCTGGGAATTGTGCCTGTAGGAATATTCTGTCCATTGAAACGTGATGAAATGGATCATGTTCCAAACATCAGGCTTCCTGGGTGAAAACAGGCCAATGACAGCGATGCCATTGTCCCTATTATTAGTCAGTGTTCCCTCCAAATAAATTTGAAGCTGTTACTTTAAGGTGAATAAATCACACAGTGTTTCTTTATATCTAAGTTCACCTTAGAGGCCTTAGGTGAAAACGGGTTCTTCTGGGCTCATCTCATCAGTATAACTGATTGATGCGGCTACTCACACAGCATTAGCAAATCAATCACCTTGTTGCCAAGCGGTAAGCGACACTCAGCTAATTACCAGTCAATAGTGGGCTTCGTCCCGCCCACCTGCGGAGCAGCAATGCTGAAGCCCCTAGCAAAACACAACTCGATTGAACAAACGGCAGTGAAATTGCAAAACACACACTCAATCAAACAGACATCCCACCACAGAGGCACTCATTCATACATAAAACACACACACACACACACACACACACACACACACACACACTTCCAATCTCTCACAAATACACAGACATACACACTCACACAAAGACACTCACAGAGCAAAACATTTCCAGTTGAATTGGTCAATTTTCTTTGTAGGGAGAGCATGTGGAGCGGCAGGGCAGGGCAGGCTACTGCCCCCGGCAGGCCCAGTCCACAGGGCTCCTGTCCAGCCCAGCTGAGACAGGAGAGGCTTTGGCTGCTTGTTCAGCTTCTGTTCTCCAGCAGGACTTTCTTCCTTCCCCTCACTGTAGATAAACACACCAGAAACCCTTGTCTGGAACATGAGTGTTGAAAGGTTATGCATTTACTTGCATGTGAATGACGTATGTGTTGTGTGTGTGTGTGTGTGTGTGTGTGTGTGTGTGTGTGTGTGTGTGTATGTATGTCTGTGTGTATGTGCACGCACATGTATTTGTGCAGTGTGTTTGTGCGTGTGTGTGTGCATGTGTACATTTGTGTGTGTGTGTGTGTGAGAGAGAGAGAGAGAGAGAGAGAGAGAGAGAGAGGGAGTGATAAGTGTGCATGCTTGTTACCTGCTATCTGTCTCTCACCTCCTGTTCAGTCAAAAATGATGTTTCATGACTTGCTCACGGCAGTTCTCAATAATTCATAACATTTGATGAATGGTCTACTGCATAGATATAACTCCATTAATATTGTCCCCTACAAATTACACACACACCGTGACTGTATGAGATAACAAGAAGTAGTTGAGTGGCCATATCAAATCACAACAACAAGATGGGCACTCCATTTGTATTTGGGGCTGGGCATGTTTACTGAAAATCAATACAGCGTTGTTGTTATATCAGTTGTTGGTGAATAGACATCTTGATTAGCCTCCAATCTCCAAGTATCTCCTGACTCATTTTCAGAGACTCATTCCCTCTCCTTCGCCTAAACAAACGAAGCAGTTTAGTCTCAGGGCTTTCGGCCTCTTCTCCCGAAGTCCCTAAGCAGTGTAAATATTGTCACTGCTGAAACTAATTACCAAAACAGCCAGACAGACAAACAAACTAACAAACAAACAAACTCAAAAACCTCAAAAAGCTCTTCTTCCTTCTCCAAAAGTTTAGAGATGAAGTCATGGAGTGTGAGACCTCAGCTCCTGCTTGCACAAGGGAGCATTTAAGAATGAGAGAGAGACACTCATGCTCCTCTCATACTGACAGCACTCAATTTCAATTTCAATTCATTGTGCTTATAGAGCGAAACATGTTTTGGCGCTTTACACAACATGTATCATGGCGCTTTACAGAATGTAGGCAATCAGAGAAAAAAAGAAAAGAAAGGAAGAAAAGAAAAGAAAGAAAGAAGGCCCATGTGTAACAGGGGCGAGGAAAAACTCCCTAGAATTGGAGATACATATAGGAAGAAACCTCGAGCAGATCCACGACTCAAGGGCCTGACCCATCTGCCTAGGGTCAATACAGGACAGTAAGGTCTGTATACATGACAAATGCATATGATAGTCAGGTGTGGAGAATAGGACATGGTGTTTTAAGCACCTGAGGTGAAAGTTACAAGAGGTGGGATGATTACGTATCCGGTATGATGATGCATTAATCCTGATTTAGTGACAGAAAGTTCAAATAGTCCAGCGTTGGAATTGTCCAGGGGAAGAGAGTTGTCAAGGGGCATGTGGTGGGTCGGCAGACGGGCCAGGAATCTGGGCAGAGTTGTCATAGGCAGATGATGGGTTGCTAGGCTGTACGGGCCAGGAATCCAGATAGGGGGACAGTAATAGGGCAGTCGAGGATGGGACTTCAGGTGAGATGGGTGAGAGGAGGGCCAAGCACACGGATGGTTGATGACTGGTGATGATATACCTCACAAGTGAGGTACAGTAAGGGGGAAGAAAGAGAGATGTAGAGTGGGTTAGTATTACTGAACATCTAAATTCACTCTTCAGTCACTCTTCACCTTGCAGAGCCAGGCATCACATCTCCAAGCAATCAGCAGCACCTGTCAGTATGCTGGCGTGTGGGAAACACTAATAATGGGCCACCATGTGCATGTCAATGTGACACACACACACACATACACACACACACACACACACACACACACACACACACACACACACACACATGTGTGTATCCTCCACAGCCTGCTGCCAGAGAGGAGATTGAGAAATACAGTACTTGCCACCCTCCACCCCTGTCCGTCTCATGCCAGCTGAGCCATTCATCTTCAGGAGGATGACAGGCACCCGGTGTCCGCCTCACAACTCTATGAGCGTACGGGGGAGGTGGCCAGAGATGTCCTTGAGTGAACCGGGCAGCTCGGTTCCAAACGATAGCTGCGTGTGGGAGAGAGGGCTGCACATGGCATTAGCATTTTATTCAACGGCTGTTTCTTTTTTATGGCCAGCGATTATGATAACCACAGCTGCTGTGCACCAGTTTATTGTTAGTTCTCCCTGACCATAAAGAAAACCAATCTTAGTGCAACATTACTGTGCTTTAGTATTACTGTAATACATGAGCACTGTTAGAATATCAGACCGAGAGTCAGTCTGTGAAACTGCAAGCTATAATGTCCAAATGTGTCAACAACAAGACTGTGTTTAAAAACAAACAAACAACCAAAACAAACAAACAAGCAGACACCAACAAAAAATGTGGGCGCAAATGCATAGGTCTCAGCACCCATACTTTTCACAAAGACGACTTCCGGATCTTAGGGCAAGCTCCTGCTGAGCGAGTCCAAACAGCCTTAATTAGGCTGGCTGAGGAGCAAGGCCAGTGAAGCAGGCAGCAGGGGCGTCCAGCTCTGTCTCATCATGCTACGGCGCAGACAGGAGGGGGAAGAGGTCAGCCTGGCGCCACAGGAAGCTCTCTAGCGGCCTGTTTGTTTTAATTGGCCAAGGGGGACGCATCCCGTGAAACAGCACGACCAAATTACAATATTTACATCATTCCTCCCTCTCAAAGTCTAGAGTGGGAGGGAGGCACATCAGCAGCACATCTGAATAATTTGTGTGTGTGTGTGTGTGTGTGTGTGTGTGTGTATGAGTGTGTGTTCCCATCTCCATACCATTTAAGACTGAAACAAACAGTGAGTGAACAAGTGAAACGACACTTTCCCACTGTGTTTCTGTCAGCAGATGAGGGTGGGGGAGGCAGCATTCACGTCCACCAGGGAGCCCCAGGCTGACGCAGAGCAGAAACTAGAGCTAATTAGGACTTATCTCTGCACCAACATGTCCTGCATACAGACAAACTCAAACTCAGTCCACATACTGTACATACACTGATGACAACTTAACACAGAGAGAGAGAGAGAGAGAAACAGACAGAGAGAGAGAGAGAGAGAGAGAGAGAGAGAGAGAGAGAGAGAGACATGCTGGTTTGTTTTTAAATGGAATTGGACATGTTCCAACCCTTAGGACCATTTTTAAAGTGTGCCTTTTGCTAATTCAAGACTTGTCTCCTCAAATTGGACTGTTCCCTCTCGCAGTCTGCCAGATGACTAAAAAAAAACACTGCCGTTTGCTCTGGTTAGCATCTCCGTGGCCTTTCCTCTGACAGACCTTGTCTACCCCAGGAATAATGCTGTATGCACCCAATGCATCAGGAAGAAAAAAGCAAGTACTTTGCTGCCATAAAGACAATTTGTAGGATTTTACCAATGGTTTGTTTTTGCTTGTTTGTTTACTTAAACTTAAAATGATGCACCCAATCATGTCAGGAACAAAGATACAAGTCCTTTGGCAGCAATAAAGCAATAAGATTTTATAAATGTTTTTTTGTTTGTTTTTGTTCTCTTCACTACCATAGGTCCCTGTACATGAAAAGCACACTTAAGGGAGAACTCAATGCAAATGAGGATGGTTTCTACACTTTCAAAAGATAATGCTTGTATTCCCTCAACCTATAACCTCCTTGAGTGAGTCATTTCAAACAATAGACACAACTGCATTCATCTTTAGCTGCTAGATTCTGATTTTCTTTTCTTCTCTTATGTCTTCATTCTGATTCTTTAAAAGCCCCCTTTTGTTCTGTCTTGTGAGCGCTTCACTTGGCCCAGTTAAAGGGTGCCGAGTGAAGACGTGTCAGGACCAACCGCTGCTCGTTCTGATGTCTTGCTCTTACACGTTTAAGGTCCCCAGTCGTCGATGTTTATCCCTCAGGGTCTGCTGCGGCCCGCTTGCTCGAGAGGTTGGAGAGGGAGATGGAGGCTGACGGAATTACACAGTGGACCGGCGTGGTCTGGGCCTCCTCTCTCTCTCCCTGTCAACAGCCTGCTGTTTACACTTCCACAAGAGGAGAGGAGAGAGGCTCCCCACGCTCAGTCAGCCATGAAACATTCATGGCTGCGATTTTTAAAGGGGTCCAAGGGATGGGGAAGACGAGAGGGATATCAGTGGCCGAAAAGCTGCACAACAAATGCCAACTCAAGGACCACAATTTGGACGTCCTAATAGAATGCATCACACTCGGCCATCACTCATTCGATGCCCTTCATCCACCATTCAGTGTACTGAAAAAACCCCACATATGAACAGCTTGTATGATCTTGAACCACTTGAACAAGATCACACGTTTTTGCAGTGTGTACTCTTTAGTGCAGACACACAAGGCAAACGGAGGGAAAATGCTGAGATGTAATGGCCCATTCATCACACAGAAAGTGCTGATGACACCGCTGCAGGAGATTTTCTGTCTATGTAGAGATAAAGTAGGATATTAACATTCTGCAAAAAAAAAAATAATAATAACCATCCTTGTATTCCATCATTTGTGCATTCATGATGTGGGTCATGTTTTTGTGTTATATCTTTGAATTAATTCCTCAGCAAATACCATCAATAATAGCGATAAGTCATGATAAGTTGTTAAACATTAAAGGCAACTTTAAAACATGTGCTCAAATGATTCCATCAACAGTCTGTGACTCAAACAGGGGTGGTCAACTCATGAATAATCCCAGATCATTCTTCAGAGGAGCAGTGCCACAAATTGGATCCTGAAACCAGTATGTTCAGTTGACACCGCATGGGATATTTATGGCATTATTAGTGGTATTAATATGACTTACATATAGCACTTCTCAAGCATAGAAGAACAAGGTGCTTAACTTGATACTAAAAAAGTAACAAAAGTAGGCTAATAGGACACAAAAGTCTCACTCAAAACAGGATCATTGAAAAACAGGTAAAAGAGCAAGAAATTAACACACACAGCAAAAGAGATAATACGAAGGGGCAATAAAACAGCATGAAATACAGAATGAATGTGGAATAGAGAAAATTAGATTTTGATTAGCCTTGCTCAGACGATCATCAAGAGCATGAAAAGCTGCCTGCAAAAGTATTAACTTTTGATTGCAAGTGCTTGGATGGTTTAGAAAAGCATGCACATTATAATAAAACAAACAAGTACTGTATTACCAATTTCACCTCAAATGCATCCAATATGTTGATCAAAGATTAGATTTTAAGTTAGTAGTCTGTAAAATGCTGATACAGCCTGGAAAAAAATGCTAATAGAAAGCCACTGACGCTTGTCAGCTGATGACATCCTAAGACACTAACTGATTTCCTGCCTAGTGCATCAGAAAGGGATTTAAATGATTTACATGCTTTACTTTGTCAGGTGAAACAGCCAAGTTTATCTCAAGCTGTTCATGTGTGTGCATGAATTGACAACAGATGTCAACCCCACGAGCCACCTGTGCCAATAACGCTCAGGATATGACAAACGGCGCAGCGAGCCGAAAAAGCGGAACAACTACAAATACCTTATCAAAACATTACAGGCACTTCATCAATTCTGAGTGAAGATAAGTGATATTATCTGATCGAGCCTGAGATTAAATCTGGCACGTAGCCAATACCGTCAGACTGTCGCAAACAAGAGGTAGGTCAGTGTCCTTCTGTTGAGTTATATCTTTGATACGCCTGGTCTTTAATCAGCCAAAGAAGACACATGTAACTCCTTTGTTAGCTACTCTTCATTGGCTTCCTATAGCAGCCAGAATTCAATTGAAATTCCTCCAGGCCTGTTTGGACACATGCAGGATGTGCACCTTGCTATCTGACTCAGCTCTACATGCCCTCTCGCCTGCTGTGCTCCTCTGATGAATGGTTACTATTTTGGCCTTCCATCAACATAAGAGGTCACAATCAAGATCATTTTCTTTTGTGATTCCTGGATAGTGGAATGATTTCCCTAATGCTCTTCGTTCTGGCGATTGTTTTGGGGTCTTCAAAAAGCATGGAAAGACTTACTGTATCTGTTCACCTTGTTTCTAGCTAATTAATTTGTCTAATACAGTCGCGGTTCGCAGGTATGTTTACTGTATGGTTATTGTTATTATTTACTATAAACTGCTCATTTTAATATTAATGTAATGTTAATTGATGTCATTGTCCCTTTGGACAAAAGTGTCATAAACATCATCAAAATACATAATCATAATAGAGATCTTCTGATGCATTGTGGGATTTCTCAAAGGAAACATGTCTCAAAATGTATGCAAACACATTGTTATATTTTCATGTTGGAGATGGGATGGGGCTTAGAGGAACTCTACCTCAGCAAAAGCAAAAGTGTGTGGTTGTTTGCGTCTGCATATGATGTGTGCATGTAAAAGGAGTGGCAACACGGCTACACCATAGTAGATCAAGTCAAATCCCTGCCAGGTAAACAGAATTGCCATGTAGGGAATCCACTATGCTCCTGAAGGCTTTGATTCATGTCTGTTTTAAAACAGGGATTAGAATGTAAATTTCACTATCAGCAATACCCTAAAGAATTACGAGGAATAGAGGATTTCCCCAGTGCCAAGGTATTAAGGAAGCTTTCAGGGCAACACATACAGTGTATGCACTGGTGTATACATGTGTTCTCATCAGCACAGGAATGAATAGTGTAAGCTATTGCTCCTGATAGGAAAACACTAACCAATTATATAGAGCAAATCCCCCAACTAAAATGCTATATAAAAATATACTTTTACTTAGTTAGCTTTCATCAATGTTTAAGTTAGTTTGTTAGTTTTAATCATTGCGCTGTTGCTTGTTTTCTTTGGTATTAGCTCACTACTTTCAGGGAAAACATGTGATACCTTTCCAACTTCATAATTGTATATTACATGACACAAAAGGCATAATCCTCTAGACCAGTGGTCCAGATTTTAAAATATACATATATTTAAAAAGTAGAATCCATGCAAAAATACTTTAAAAACAATTATTTAATAAATATTTCAGGAAAATATAAGTTCATAAAATGGAGTTGTGGTTGAAGCGTAGCTGTAATTCTTGTGAAAACACAGAGGGACAAGTGGCAAAGAAGGCCAAACCAGGGCCGGCAAAATTCCGGCTGTATCTTGAAGAATATGTTTCATTGCTCTGTTTTAAGTCTTTTTTTCTCAACTAAAATGCTTTGCTCTGGTGAGGGGGTACTTGGCTGAAAAAATATTTCACAGGGGGTAGGTACATCACTGAAAAAAGGTTGAGAACGACTGCTCTAGACTAATGCTCAATGTGTTTCTCAGAGTCATAGTATGATCATGAATCTGGGTGAATAGTAGATGGCAGGCTGTACCTGGACTCGGAAAAAGCCAGATCTCTTTGGGTCATTACTGGGAAAACTGGAACAAAAACAAAGCTCAACTCACAATGAGATATTACTTAGAGTGGGTATAGACCATATCAGGCCTATATCTGAATCTGTACAGAGATCTGCACACAAACACACACACACACACACACACACACACACACACACGCACAATCAGTGTGCAAGATCATTCCACAATCCCCTTCTAACATTGATGATAATGAGAAAAAACACAAGCTGCCTGACCTGGCAGACTCATCTATTTTGGAACATGCTGTTTATTTACATCTTTACTTCCTCCTTTTCTCTCTCTTTCCTGCCATCTTTCATCATTCATTCACTGATATTCTTCCACCTCATCTTTCCTTCATGTCAACAGACCACTTACCATGCACACGGGTCACGTTGGACCACGCCGTTGCATGGTCATTCAAACCACACACCGCTTAAACAGGTGATTTTTGCATGGTAAAGCATCACTCCTGGAAGGCACGGGCTAGCTGAATAAGGTTAATGCAATCTCTACTTCCAACTGAGGAGGAAATCTATGGCACTTACAAAAACTGTATCTCAGAGTCACTCAGTCAGCATGGATGGTAGACTCACAAAACTGCTGCCACTGCATCCTTATTGCTGATTTGAAGAAAGTTACGCTATCCATGTGTGTTTAGACGGTCCATGTCTGGGGGAAAACATGACACAAACATGAAGTCATTTAAACCTTATGGTTTCAAATGACATGCAGTGGCATCATAAATATCCCCTATACTATATACTGTATGTTGATGCAATTTCTGAAGGCATGAAAATACATTCAGTATATAAAATTACCTCTAGGAATCTGCACATGCAAAAAGCAACAATATGAATGATGAGTGAGTGAGTGAGTGAGAGTGAGTGAGGTCTCTTTTCTTTGCAGGGGCATCAGTTGACTCTCTCTACCGTTCCAGGATCAAATTAATGTTCACATTTTAGGTCAGGCATCTCCACACATACCCATTTTAATCCCAAAGGGCCCTGAGGCACTCACTCACAGAATTTCATTTGATTGCAGGATCAATTTACATGAGAGGACGTAATGGGTTTTCCTTAAGTAGCATTTTAACCTCTTCATCAGAGACTTGCTTAATCAGAAACCTGGCCCAAGGTCTATTCTTTAGCCAAGGCGACGTTCAGCCATGCTCAGATTGCCAAGCCAACCATAAAGAAAAGTACTTAGTGAAGAGGTAGGCTACTATAATGATATTACATTATGTTTACCAGTACTCACTTAGCAGGTGACTTATTCAAGTAAACTACATTAAAGACATATTTTTACAAGCAGTTGATACCTTGCAATCAATCTCTGGGTCATCAGCACCTGGATCTGTCAGTTCATCCGAGATACAACAGCAGAATATTTGTATAAAAAATTGTAACAACCAGCCCGAACATATTTGCCAATTGATGGTAGAATAGATCGCCTTATGAAGAAAAGGACTTTTCACATTTCCAGCTGTTCCAGCAGTGTAATGTAATACAAGCTTGTTTTTATTTTTATTTTTTTCCTCTAATAACTATTTAAAGCAAACTAAATCTGTAAACCAAACTTCAGCCTGTCCAATAAAAAATGTATTATACAAAAATAAGTTATTATACTGTACATATATTTCAAGTCTGGCAAAGGCTGTTGGTTTCATGATGCTGATCAATAACGCCAGTGCTATTCTATCAAAATACCAACACTTGTGATCTTAATTATTTAGCAAAAACTATTGGCTGTGTTCTGGTGTCCTTCGCTTAAACCCCGGGTAGGCTACTTAAAGTAATATTCACCAGTACAGGGATGATGTGTGCTGAGACATACTTAGTTAAAACAGACTGGAGATAAAAACAAACTATTTTACAACTAACCTGGTGCTTCTGCTGCAGCACAAACATTGGTTTCATGCTGTTCACACTGACTGCTTGAGAGGACCATGGGGAGCAGCGGCTGCATGCTCCACTTGGGAAATCTGAAAGGGAATAAAATATCACACAAACTTGGACTGACAGCCTGTAAACTATTCAGCCCTGAAACCCAGACTTAAAACTATTCAACCCCCACCAATACCTTGTCCAGCCTCATATTAATTACACTATAACATGTTCATAATCAAATATTGCATATGTATAACTACATTATCATGCAATATACATAATGTCACTTGTACTTCTCGGCCCTGTTGTCTACCAGGTTGGGTAGATATTACAACATTTGGCTTAGCAGACATATTTATTCCAAGGAGAAATATTCTTGTTTGTCTCGAAAATGTATTCCTGTTCTGTCTCTCTCAGAGGAACACTGTAAAATCTGCCTATTGTCAGATCAGTAGAATTGGTCAAAGCCATGAAAAGGAAAATTTTTTGTATGTCTCATTGCATGGGAGATCTCTATTATCTATCAAGTGGTACATTCAGATTGCATTGTGTAATGTTTCTGCTGAGGCAATTAAATGCTACAGCTATTATTATAATCTGTTCACTGCATATTGAGTATCATTTACTGGAAATGACATGAAAATTATATTATTCTTCCCATTGATGAAATTCTAATAGCTTTCTGCTTAATTCTTTAAAAGCCACTTATTGGTATACAAAATGGTCAGCATTGTCATTTCATTAACCCCTGCATTGTGCAAAGTGCTTCACAGAAAAACAAAAGGACAAATGAAAAAATCATTAATGGTTTTGTACAACTGTATGTTAAATGCCTATTTGTACTGTGATGGTTATGATCTATTGCAAAAAGAATGCAGACACTCTGCATAAATGCAGTATATCATTCTTTACAGGGTCTACTTTTTTGTGCAAGGCTCCCTGGGTATAAGCTGTATATTACACTATTGTTGTATGGGGGAAAGCTCATATGAGGTTGTAAAGGAACCGTTTCCCCAAACCAATCCTTTGGCACAGTTCTCCTCCAGACTGGAATGGATTTTTGCAGTGTGTTGAGGGTAGCAACTCGGGCAACAAATCAGTACCCACAAAAAGTCTTTCTTTCCATCTTGGTCTCTTCCCACTCTTTCACTCTCTCCCTTTCTCTCTCTCTCCCTCTCTCTCTCTCTCTGCCTTATTGTGCTGCTTTTAATTGCATTGCTACCCAGTAGAAACCAGACTCAAGGATTAACACCAGGCTTACTGCTGGGCTACACCAGACAGAATTAGATTCTGGCCAAGACAGATAGGGCCGTAGCTCTCACTCACTCTGTCGCTTCCTCCTCCATTGTTACCTCTCAACGAGCTCGTCATCCCCACCCCAAGTCATTACACAGTCTCTACGCCTTCATTATCTATTATCACAGGATGCAGAGAGGGCCTATATTCAGCTTACAAACTATACAGCTACATTTGACTGAGCAAATAAAGGTTTACTTGACCTTCACATCATGCACTGTGTGTGTGTCTGTGTGTGTGTGTGTGTGTGTGTGTGTGTGTGGTGTGTGTGTGTGTGAGTGTGTGTGTGTGTGTGTGTGTGTGTGTGTGTGGTGTGTGTGTGGTGTGTGTGTGTGTGTGTGTGTGTGTGTGTGTGTGTGTGTGTGGTGTGTGTGTGTGGTGTGTGAGTGTGTGTGAGTGTGTGTGTGTGTGTGTGTGTGTGTGTGTGTGTGTGTACACATACACACACACAAAGAGCACACCGTAACTCGTTTAAAGATTGAACTGCAGAGAGTTGGCAGCCTCTCCCCAATGTGTTTTTTCTATTCACGTAAGAATTCTGAATTGTAACCTTGACTTTTGTATTCCTGCTGTTTGAGCTCTGTCATGATGACAGTGTTTATCAGATTGACATGGGTCAGAGACATCAGGGAAGGGGCCTAAAAGGGATTGGATGTGTTTGACCATCCAATCCAATAGTGAGCAAAGTCACTGATAACAGGATTTAACCAACTGCTCTAAAAAATGGCATTTGAAATATTAAACATGAGGTAGCCCATTCTACAGCCGATTTGTTTGCAGAAGGCTAATGGGAAATGCCTTATCCTTACGTTTCAAAGGTTTATGGTGGATAATACTGCACCTCCGCCTCCTTTCAAGTTCCAGATAATTTGTACTTATTAGTCAGGGAATGGATATTTCTTCATGGTGGTCATTAAAAACATCCTATGCAAGTTTCTTACCTTTCTGTAATATAACAGCTTCAAAGTCATTTTGATAGTAAACTAACTTGAAATGGAGAAAATGGTGCACAATCCCATCCGTAACCTACCCACCTATGGAGAACCAGCCTTAATATTTTGTTCTCCCCCAACAATCGTACAATACAATAATCGTACTTAGCCAATAGTTGTATGAAATTATGTAATATTACGGCTATTTAGAGATTATCTTTGCGAGGTTGTAAACAAATCCACATGCAGCGTGTCCAGTGGGAAGGGTGTGTGAGCCACGAGTGGTATTTGTGTAAAATACAAATACTCCGCAACTGTAAGTGGAGCCCAGCAGCACCCCCCCCCCCCTCCCCCCAAACTCCAATGGATTGCTTTAAATAGTCAGAGCAGAGAGATGACAATGCATGGTAATCCCATGCTATTTAATTGAGTCCACAACCATACATTACGTTTTACCACTGTAGTGCACATGGGCTGAAGATGTTTTGGGTATGGTATAACTATATTTATCATCTTATTTGTTGATAGTGCTTTAAAAGTGTAAACTGTGAAAGCAACTACACATTTTTGTCTAGTTCTGTAAATTGCTCCCCACATTCCTCTGCTGATCCATTCTGTCTGTATAAAGTAGTCCTCCTGGCTCTGTAAATAGGAGACAAAGTGCCTCAAACCAAAACATTTCATCCAGGAAATGAACACATGGTTTTAAAGAGTTTGATTGGCTTTGACTTCAACTTCAACTTTTTCCAGTCACATATTTAATTTTTTTTTCATTTGGATATTGTCACTACTTCAGTTCCCCTGTGTGGCATTCCCTAGGGCTGTAACGATACACCAACCTCACGATTCGGTTTTTATCACGATTTTTGACCCACGGTTCGATACGAATCTCGATTTTTCTTTTTTTTTTTGGGGGGGGGGCTAGACATTTTATTAAATAACATTTTAATAGCCTCCATTAGAACACCAAAGGATTACAATATAATATATCTATTATTTTATATCCTGATATAAAAATATTATTTATGTCAGCACACTTTATGCAGATCAGCCTATAGCCTAGGCCTGCTATTTATGACCGCTGCTACAGTAGCTCATCTACTTCCTGAATTTTTGGTCAACGATACCCGGGACACCAAACCACCGGGGCACATGAAATTTGGTGGGTATGTAGCTCCACTAGACTTTTACGGAAAAATTGTGTTTCGTCCCCGGGGGCCACTTCCCCCGCCCCCCCCCCCCCCCCGTGCTGGGCCCCCCGAACCGCAAAAAAAACAGTTTTTCCTAAATAACTACCTGAACCGTGGCACTGAGGATGAAGAATATTTTATGGTATGTTGGTCTCAAGGGCCCACATCAATCTGGCCCATAATCACTCATTTGTGATTTGCACCCCCCCGGTAAAAAATGAAAATGCAATATTATTCTGCTTTAATCGCCCCTATCTTCAGTTAAGATGTTCAGAACTGCACCACATTTTATGTGTATGATTGACCTGGCATTCTCTGGGGGTATGCCAAGTTTCGTAGAATTTCATCCATGGGGGGGTCTAAAAGAAATTAGGTTATGTGTACATTTAGTGACAATACACTCATTGGCCTGTAGATGGCGGTGCACACATATACACATGCACACACACACAGGCACCCACATACTATCGGTATTAGAACGGCCGATACATAATTACAAATTCAGTAGGATTAAAAGAAAGCCAAAATAAATATTCGTCATCATCATCATGGCTGCATTTCCAATATTGGCGATAAGTAGTCGTTTGTCCACTAGATGGCGCATCGTTGCAGTGAGAATTTTGTTGGAAGTTAAAAGTGGGTTGGAAAAACAATGGACGCTTCCTACAAGGACTGTAGTTTACCAGATGATGGTCACATGAAATGTAATTCCCATTTCTTCTTGAAGCCGAAATAAATCTGAGTATGTTATCGGACATGCTTGGTTTTTACTGCAGGTACGTTAATCTTATAATATCAATAAGGACCTAGGTAATGTTACCGTTAGCGTTGGTTGAGTGATGGAGGCCAATTTGATTGATTGCATTTGTAGAAAACTATAAATGCGGTTATACCAAGCAAATTGATAGCAGCACTGTAATTGTATCTTTCGACTGTCATTTGTTGCACGTGCTAAAAAAATCATTCTGTGCAATGGAAGATTTACCAACGTTACACAGGTCTGATACAGTTTTGCCTATACATGCGTGAGACTGAGACGCCTGTTTATTTTGTTTTAAGTGCGTGCAGGGTGTGAGAGGGGAATCGATGTGCTTTGATTCCAGCTTGGTAGTTGTAGTCTGTGAAATTAAAAAGCACGTGTGTGAAGTATCCAAACAATGCACCTATGGCTGCTTTAGCAACACACCTTAAGCTACTGTGTGGGTCCCATTTAAAAGTGGCTACTTCATTCGCGCTTTCCTTGACTCATGGAGCTGCGTGCATTTTATTACAACTTTTCGCCAAGATATGGCAGTTTAAGTCCGCTTGATACTGTAAGGCGTAAGCCATTGGTTTCCAAAGGAGATTTTATTTGTGTCGCCAGCATAGCCTATTGACAATTTATGTTGTAAATAGGCCTACCTTATAAGCCTACCTGTAGCTTAGGGAAGCTAACAGCTTTCTATTAGGATCTAGTTTGTTAGTTACAGTTTTGTCATAACTCCCTGATGCATTTTTGCATTTAGAATAGCCAGAGCGTGGATATCTCAATCGGAAAATTAAACAATATCGGGTGCCTAGGACTAGGGCTGGGTGAACCCAGCCTGATCTGCCCGCTATTTATTTTTTGATTTCTTAAAAGATTGAGACAGTTGATAACCTATGGGATACCCAGATATTTGTCCAGGCTATATATTTTTTCCAACACAGAACACAAATAATGACTCATATTGGTCTGCTTAAGTTAACTGTATTTAGATACAGTGGTGGTTGCGTTTCTTTAGGAGTCCGCCGTCTTGGTTTGTATATAAATGGATATTAAGTGACACATACACGCAAGACGGCGGCAATAGGGGAGTTCCGATACATGGCTATCAGAACTATAGCCCACCATAGGAATTTATGTGATGCTATGGCTGCCCTAGAGGGTTTATAAAAATAGGCTACATTCCTTGCCTTGCCTAAGTCATCCTCAGTGTCTGACAAAGGTAAAGAAAAGGTGTGTTTTCTAGAGTAGCAAAGCAGTATGACGTCAAGTTATTGTTACCTGTGCCCAAAGGTGTACCAAAACACATCCAAAGTTGAAGTGTAATTAAAGTCGAGTGTCTGTCTGTCTGTCTGTCCCTCCACCACTGCCCGTCTGTCTGGAAGGAGAGGGGGCAGTCTCTTGGTCATGCTGTCTATTAAACCTAAGAATTCTATGATGCTGCCTTGACTTTTGAATTTCTGTGTTATGGGCTCCAGGAAACAAGTTCCGTGTAATGGTGGAGCCACGGTAGGACCAGAGAAGGAAACGATGCTGCAGAGCGCAAGAGAGACATTTTTGATTGCCATTCACCATTTAAAGGGGATATCTCTTTGGGGGATTTTCACGTATGCCTTAACCCCTTGGCTGTATTGGTAATCCTTTTCTTCATAACTCACTGAAATGGAAGTCCTGGCATGACATAAATATCACTGTAACTGCCTTCCCTTCTTTATTTCACTCAATTTTATTTCTACAGTCAGATTACATTTTTTATTGGGCAGCTATATGAGAATAGCTTCTTGACATGTTCACTAGTAAAAAAGTGGGAGTTAAAATGGATAGCAGTGGTAAAATATCTGTCCCGAAAGATTAATGAGGAGCAACATAAAAAGTCAAGAGGAGTCAATCGCAATAATCACCACACTTAACATTAATGACCCAGCTTTTTAAATCAATGTAAGTGTTTTAAGATGAACAACCAGTCACACAAGTTAACGATCCAGCTTGCTTAAGGGGCCGACATGGGACAGTGTTTCTGGTTTTGGAAACAGTAATGCTTTTCCAAAGCCTCCTTTTCTCTGTGAGGAAATGTGAGTTAGTGTTCTACTTGCAAGCCATCATTTCCTTGCCGTGCCCACTTTAATCTAGTATGTTTCAAGTTTTTTGACCTCCCTATTGCCACATCACAAACACGAAGAAAGACATGAAGATAAAGATCGCTGTGACACAACTTTGCATGTCACATGAAACGTTTATGTATGTAATCTACCTTAAATATGAAATATAATAAACATATTGGCTATGAGGTCATAGTGATTCCAATTTTTACCAGAGATTGTGATGTATAGTAGCCTGGTGGGCCATCCTATATCAGTGAAATGTATAGTCTGGCATCGAACCATTCACCTCGCTTAATCCAAGGGGCGGGCAGAGAATTGTATTTCAAACTGCCTAGGCATGCAATAGGCCAGCGCTACGACCATATCCGTATCCGGTCGGCAAAACGGCAAATACTTCCTTCTTCGAAGGGAATGACTTAAGTGCATTGTGTTGCTCAACTTTCAAAGAAAAGCACAAGTCCAACTTCTCCAAAGTTGACGCCAACGCCGATTCAAACAACCGCTCTTCGTTCGCCATAGCCACCTTCCTTGTTGTTCACCGTCGCAAGACTGTCGTTATCCTGTTAAGCCTGCCTTAAGACTCTCTAACAAAATAGAGCGCTGTGATTGGATAACATCCACGGTGTTAGCCAATAGAAATTACTATGGTTTGCTACTAGACGTACAGGCTGAGCAAATTAATTTGCCGCCGCTAGGGTGCGTCTAGATTTCTAGGCTAGATGTATAAGTGGCTAAAATAGATCATGTTAACATCTCTAAAGATCTGAGATGGATGGGAAGGAGAGAGAAATATGGAACTGATTTTGAGACTGCCACCACTCAGGGAACAAATCAGTCATAGATGTCATTAAAGATTGTATCAGCGATTTTTGGCCCAAAAAAGGCCCAAACATAAATGTTCACATTCATCTAATCTTTCCTAACAATTCGCTAGCTGTCTGTCCCATAAGCAGGCCGTCAAAAAAATGCATCTCTGTAGGCAGCCTAGGCTCCAAGATCTGTACACAAAAACAATTCCTACCAACAAGGGTTGGAAACCCACTCAAAGGCAAAATAAAGTGTTTCAACCAATAACCGACGAGATGCGCGTTTAGGAGTTTTAATTGCACAGGAGGGAGGGGGAGGGAGTAGCGAGCTACAGTAGCTCTCTGTTTTGTTTGAACATCAACAGAAGTGACGTATCCCTGCTATACAACCTTTAATCTACAAACTGGCTTTTTATCTCTTATACTGTATTATCATCTCTTATATTATCCTTTAAAGTAAGATATACGACTGTATTTATGGACAAAATCTAATCAGTTGTATAGTTTTTGTCACCATGGTGTCACTTAGCATTTTCGATTCGATTTTAATTAATACTACAACATGGATGAACTATGGCAGTAATATCTCATCTATGTGAATAGACTGTGTAATGGCACAATGAAACAGTTCAAAGTGCAATCATGACACCCTCGACCACCTCATAAGTGGACTGACTGACTGGGAAAGACAGATGGGTTTTACTTGACGGCCAAATAAATCCACAGAGATCTAAACCCAACACCGCATCTCAATTATCAGTGTTGCGTTTTGATAGATAGCTCCAGACAGTCCGCCATTTCTTGTTTAATACCTCAAAGGGATTCGACGCGGCATTAGTATGCGAGACAGCCCCCATAATGAATGACTGAGTGAAGATAAATCAAATGCGTATTGCGTTCAAATAGAATTAGCGCCATGATTGCTTCATTATGCCAATGTGAATCACCATCAGCATAGTTTTCAAAGCATAAAGTTTACTGTTGTGTCAACACAGACCTGCAGCTGAGGATGGATCCTGCTGTCAAACTGGACAGAAACAGAGATTTACAGAGCCCTCGCAAGCAGAATAGATGCAATAATCACTAACGGCGATGCACAATCTGGCTTCACTTAAAAATGTTGTCTACTGGAGTGCAAAGTAAAACCACAAACTGGTTGTGAGACATTGCAGCTCAGATGGAGAAAGAGAGAGAGACAAAGAGAGAGAGAGAGAGAGAGAGAGAGAGAGAGAGAGAGAGAGACATTAAGACATAATGGAACAAGCTAATGGACATCATTAGCTTAGTAACAGCCACACTGTGGAAACAGAACAAACTGACACTGAACTAGCTGTGAAGGGATGGACACTCCAGTCGGGCAAGGGAACAAATGTGCATGTTTATCAGTGTGTGAAAAGAGAAACAGCAGCACAGAGAGCTTTTTATGTGGATGAAGGCAGCTAGAGAGAACAGAGAGACAACTAGTTCTCACTTCCCTAAACTGTCACTAAGGCGGTGTCTCTCAGGTGAGTACGAGGTGACGTACTACACTTCCTCCTCGGGGGATATGAGTCGAGGATGGGCAGCTGAATTCACACAAGGCTGGGGATGCTACCACGGTCTCCTGTCACCAGCGTTTATCAATTCATTTCCTTCTCGGTAAATTGGCAGGGGATTCTAATTCCCTTTATAGCCTCAAGGCACAGGAGATTGAAGCAGCGCTTTGTGACCATGGAAGGCACCAATACCCCCTCCCCTCTCTCTCTCTCTCTCTCTGACGGTCTTTCTCTTAAGACAATCTGTATCTGTTGCACATAGTACATTCAGTGATTTTCTTGATTTTCTCAACTTATTTCTCAAACATATACTGTTTTATCGCAGTGAAGCTGTGAAGCTAAAATGTTAAAATGTTGAACTCATCTGGACGAACAAAAAAACATCATTAAGCCCACCAAAATGCTGTAATATGAATAGACATGCAGCATTTAGCTGTCTTAACCGAAGTAGAGAAGCATACTAATGTTGGATTGAATTGGCTTGGGCTCCCTGTGTCTCTTACCATCCTCTGATGTGTGTTTGCTAATAAGGGATTAGCGTTGCGGCGCAGGGAGCTAGCATTGCCTACAGGAAAGCTCCCTGTTAGCACCCTGCTGAGTGCTAAAGAGTTAGCTGCGTTTCAACACTTTTCTGTTTGATATTTCACAGATGAAAGCTGCCCAGTGTGTGCTCACACTCAATAATGCAGGGGCAAAACACAGCCTGCTCAGAAGGCTGCCTGGAAACGTTAGCTTCCTTTAATGCGTTATCAATCGCAGGCGGAGGGTGGAGGGGGCAAGCAGCATGACTGTCACAAAGTGACTCATTATCAGGCTTTTGCAAGCCAACCCAGTGCCTCAGGCCAACAAGCGACTGCGTCTCTCATTAACCTTTCCCAGGTGTGTGCATTCACTCTGGTGTGGTATTGTGGTAGTTTCCTGTGCTTGCACTTATATCATACTGACCTATGCCTTGACCTTGTCTGTGTCTGGTCCAAGCAAGCCATCCCCAACAATTTCAGTTCTGACCTGTCTGACCCTGTTTGGTTATTGGCTTCCCCCAGTGTCCCCCGTCAGTCCTTCCCCCATGCCCCAATATGTCTGTCCCCTTCACCCACACAGTTCCGCTACTCCTCAGCCATCTGTCTACTCTTCTTTCTGTACTGTATATCTCTCTCTGTCTCTCTCTCTTTCTCTCTTCCTTTCTTTCTCTCTGTCAGTAACTTTCTCCACCTCCATCTCTCCCTCTGTCAGTTCTGTCTTTCAACTTCCCTCTCTCTCACTGTCAGTTTTTCTCCCTCTGCCCCCTCTCTCTCTCTCTCTCTCTCTCTCTCTCTCTCTCTCTGTCTCTCTGTACAGTAGCCCGTGTGAGTGATTTATTGGCCTGGGCCCGGGGGAGTACCCTGCGTGTGGGAGATTCAGGTGCCTAACGCCATCTCAGCTATTCAGCAGCTTCGCCCAGAGGCAAGGCGCCGCACGGCTACGCATCGAGAACGCCTGCTGACTGCCCATACCACAAAAATGATTGCAGAGAGAACAGAAAGAGAAGTAGATGGAAGGGAGGAAGGAGGAAGAGAGAAAGGCCAGGAGACAGTGCGTGGGGGGAAAGCTATTATGCTGAAGAAGGAGCCATCAGTCTTTGCCTGTTCTCTTTACCTACCTCTTACGGAGGAGGACAACAGCTTGGGAACAGCAGACATTGACCTCTAAATCACCTTCAATTAACCATTAATCTAACAGGGACTTTTATTGCATTCGGTCCATATCTTTCTGTTTGTTTTTTTTTTCAATATTCATAAGGAGTTTGTGATCTGACATATGAGGAAAATGATGGTAGGCCTATGTCGACCAAGAGAGAATTCAAGCAAGTAAAATGGTTGAATTGAGAGCAGCAGATAACCATGGCAGCAAGAAGATGAAGTCTAGTTGCCTAGAAATCTAGACGCCCCCTAGCGGCGGCAAATTAATTTGCTCAGCCTGTACGTCTAGTATCAAACCATAGGGATTTCTATTGGCTGACGCCGTGGACGTCATCCAATCACAGCGCTCTATTTTGTTAGAGAGTCTTAAGGCGGGCTTAACAGGATAACGACAGTCCTGCGACGGTGAACAACAAGGTAGGTGGCTATTGTTTGAATAGGCGTTGGCGTCAACTTTGGAGGAGTTGGACTTGTGCTTTTCTTTGAAAGTTGAGCAACACAATGCACTTAAGTCATTCCTTTCGAAGAAGGATGTATTTGCCGTTTTGCCGACCGGATACGGATATGGTCGTAGCACTGGCCTATTGCATGCCTAGGCAGTTTGAAAGAAAATTCTCTGCCCGCCCCTTGGATTAAGCGAGGTGAATGGTTCGATTCCAGACTATACATTTCAATGATATAGGATGGCCCGCCAGGCTAGAAGTCTAGGCCATTTTCAGACAGAACCATAAAACTTTACTCAGTGTTTGAAAGCTGCAATCCCGAATTATTGAGGGTTAGAGAAGGAAGCTGTCATCAGATCTTCAACAGAGAGAAAAGCACACAGCAGGCAAGAGGAGCAGGTTCACTCCTCCCTCCGTCACCCCACAGCTACACTAACCATACGTACACACCGCCGCCGACTTGAACTGCAAAAGATACAGGAAGTCATTTATTTTCAATGGAAGCCGGCTTCTCTCAGCTGCAAGAAGCGGCAAATCTGTCGGCATCACGTTTTGGGCGTCTTGAGCGACTTGAGCCTCAAGCAGAAAGTTGAAATTTGGTTAACTTTATGCTAATAAGCTATGACGCGGTTCAGTGGCAAACGACAAGCAATGTATATGCTACCACATCAGAGCGGCTAAAGCATCAAAAGCTTCCCTGTACTTTTTGACAAGCGTCCTTGACAGGGCGGCCAGAGCTTCTTTTGCAGCTCAAGTCGGCGGCGGTGTGTACGTACATTCAGGCCAGGAAGCAAAGACATGAGCACAGAACATCTTCTAGGCCCACGGTTGTCAAACAAGGGTACGCGAAAAAAGTCATATGCCTTTTCAAACGTTTTCTCTATCCCACGTTGGTAACTTAACTTCCGCATTTGCACTGCGCATTAAAAACTTATTTTCTCCGCATTAACAAAATATTCGAGAGTGGAGACAGAGAGGGTAAAACAGCGTTTCTCAAACTGTGGGTCGCGGAGACATGCCAGGTGGGGCGCGAACTGACGTGAAAAACAGAAGTTTTTTTTATTTATTTTATTTATTGTAGCCTAGGCCCAGGTAGCACCCGATGCGCAATGGACTCACTGTGTTATTCATAGGGAAGCGCTCGTGTCAAGGCAGCTTAGTTAGTCCCGACCTGAATGAGATTTTGAACGAGGTTGTGAGAGTGGTGAATTTCATCAAGACCCGGCCCTTAAAAGCGTGTCTATTCTCTGCACTTTGAGAGGAGATGGGAGCTGACCAAAAGGCTGTACTGTTTCACAGCGAGGCAAGGTGGCTTTCCCGAGGTAAAGTGCTGTCGCGTGTTTGAGCTCCGAGTCACCTCTTCTTGAAAGAAGAGCGCATGTTTGAATCTGCAAGCACGTTCACTAATGAACATTTCTCCACGAAGCTGGCCTATCTTAGCGATATATTTGGAAAGCTCAATGAGTTAAATCTCCAGTTACAAGGCAAAGACAAGCACCTAGCAGATAAGATCACTGCATTCAACAAGACGTTTGTGTGTGAGATTACAGTAGGTGCAGATCTATTTAAAATCATTATATTCAGCACATTTGTAGGCCTATCATGTGTTGACTATTGATGAGATTTGTATCATATGTTTATGATCCTATTCACTATTCTCAACAAAATTGATAAAAATAAATATTATTAAAACAATTTAAAAAAAAAACTTGTTAACAATTGGTGGTGTTGGGGGTACTCCAGAAGATCATAATGTCTCAGGGGGTACATGCCTGTTAAAAGTTTGGGAACCACTGATCTAGGCTATCTTTCATCCATACATTATGCAAGGCATTTTCAATGTTGAATGCTTCTTGTCCACAGTTAGAATAAATGATATGTAATGTGTACTATATACATAACATGTTTCTAAAAAAATAAATGTAATAAATTAATATAAACTGATGCAACTATTTATTTAGAAAATCTGCTGTCTGTGTGAAGGTCACATTCAGATGGCATGTTTTGAAACCTATTTGAACAGCCTCTTTCATCCATACATTATGCAAGGTATTCTCAATGTTGAATGCTAATGAAATAAGTCTCCAATAAGTCTACAATAACAATAAGTTGTAATGTGTACTATATACATAATATGTATCTAATAAAACAAATATATTAATTTCATATAGAACTGATGTAAGTATTTCTTTTGAGAATGCACTGTCTGTACTTTGAGTGAAGGTCAAATTCAGATGGCATGTGAAGCCTCTTGCCACTATATCACAAGGCTGGTAAGGCAGCAGAGATACTACAGTCGGCCTATTAAATGGGTAGTATAACATCTTCAAGCCACCAAGGACAAGGTGCGTAGTCATAGATCTCAACCCAGCTACTGGGTACAACACACAAAAACGTTTTATGTTGCCCGTGTCATGCCAAGGATCCAAAGAGCTGTTGTGTCTTTTATGATTCTGATTATTCTGTTCCTCTCCAGCATTCCCTTGTGACTGTCATTAATTCTGTGTTATGAACAAAGCAACATTATGAACAAAGTCGGAAAAGGTCAACAATAATCACAGTGTGACTCTCTGAAGTCTTTTATGAATTACGAACATGAGAGATATTGAGCAGTGTGCTGTGGCGTCCCATGTGGACAGGAATGATGTATACAGCTTGCTTCAGGGAGGATAGAGGGAGGCTAATTTGAGTTATTAACCTTGACATATGCATCTAGAGAGTGGCTCACACACTTGGGATCTCTTAGATTTCTTTCTTACACTCTGAGCTGAGTTCAAAGGGAGGGGATGGAGGAGAACAAGAAGAACTAGAAATGCAATTCCACGGAATTACCAGTGCATGAAAATGCAAAAGTTGTGATGTAAAATATCATGTATAGTTAAAATAGATAATACAGAGATGGTTACTATGGTGATGCTAGGATAGACATGGTGGTTGCATAGCTTAATAAAAGTTGATAGTTTAAAAGTAGACCATTTAAAAGTTGAATGAGTAGACCGTTTAAAAGTTGGTGGCTTGAAGATGTCATACTGCATGAGATCTCGTCCCATGCAGTCAAAATGAATGGGAGTCTTTAGAACAGGCTTGTCATAGTGTCACCCTGACATTACAGTGCGTAAAGTAGCCTATAATGTGAATGACTTGTTATTTTATCAAGGATTTCTTTCTTTTTGCAAAAAATAAAGTACAATAGGCATTAATTAGTAGGCCAGATAGCAGCATGTTGAAATGATGTGCCAAATTGCGTTTTTTATTACAATGATAAACGGGCCGATATGCGTTTTATTTGGAGACTGTTTTGCGAGACAGAGACTGAGTTTGCTGCTGATATTCTGGGGATAGGCTACAACATAGCCAATGTAGGACTTTAGCCTTTTAATATATTTGCTGCATTGGATCAGTCTTTCTAGAACAGGCAAAAGCTTTGTAGCCTCACGTCAGCAGCGCTGCATCACCCATATACATTAAAACAACCAGCGGATGGCGGGCGGGTGCGGTTTTAAAAATTGGTCAAAAAACTTTGGTGCAGATGGATGGAGGATGGATGATAAGTTTTGCTATGCAGTTACGGTTGAAATAATAGCCCATCTTCGCATCTCTAGTGTGTGTGCCCCTCTCTCTCTCTCGCTCAGAGGGGAGGGGGAGGCTGAGGGGTTGATCAAGCATGGATTCTAAACTCTGTGGTGGATAGGATCTACAATTAGGTGTTAATTAATATTACTACGCTAGGTCAAAGTCCCAAGTGCTATTGCGCCACACATTGTAGTTTTCCTGTTTATTCGCTTGGAAAATCGCCACGTTTCATGTTGTGTGACCTTACACATTTTTATCAACTACTCGTGCAACTGTATTTAAGTAGGGAAAACGTGGATGTATTTGATTACTGCTATCTTCCTCCCTCTACGGCTACGTCTGAGCCCGCTAGCATAGCAACATGCTAACACATTCGCGCCACGGCCAGAGCGTTTGAGTGCACGTACCGACATGGGAGAGGTATGACTCAACTCGTGAAAGTTAAGGTAAGAAAATATATTAATACTGACATTGGGTGGCGTGTTCCTTTAAAGCCTGAGACTGGCAGTTGCTGCAGGTGGCCTGGCCACCTGGCCTAGGATTCTAATTGCTTAACGGCTCTATTGTGATGTCATCAGCCCAATGTTAAGTCTATGGGGAAATTTTGAGTAGTTTTTAATTAATAGTTTAAAAAGTGTAAAAGTTACAAAGATGAAACGTACATAGCACTCATGTCCTAAGTAAGACCTACGTAACATAGTTTGAATGAAGTTTCTACGTTAAACGGTTGAAGCTGCATTAAATGCGTTAGAAGAAGAAGAATAAGAAGCCTAGGAAGAACAGTACAGTGCATTTTCATGCACTGTAAAAAGAAGAAGTAGAAGAAAAAGAAGAAGAAAAACGCAAAATGTGTGACTGGAAAGATGAAGAGAGAGAGGAGTGAAAAAAGGGTAGCCTAGAAATCTAGACACACCCTAGCGGCAGCAAATTACATTTGCTTCCAGGGCTAGTCTAGCAACTCTCCGTTGGCTTGTGAGCTCAAAAAATTAAACTTCTATCAGGCCAATCAAATCGTGTATAGAGTCGTTAGGTGGGCTTAACATAATTGATGGCAGAGTTGCAACGGTTTGGCTTGAATTCCCTGCTACTTGAAAACAAAGAAGATGGATGTTGCTGTTGGCCAACAGTGTGACACGAGTTAAGCTTGTTTTAAGATGGCAAAAGTTTGAACTAGCCAACTAGCTCCGCTGGTGGGAAAACGCATGGGATTCAGCGCTGTCCTATTGCGTGCAGAGGGAATTTGAAAGACAACCGATTATCCCGCCCCTCGGACTGAGCACTGCGAACGGTGAGTGCCCAGACCCTACATTTTAATGTGGGTCTGTCTCGTCAGGCTAAAAAAAGGGAGGATGGGGTTAAGGAATGTGAGAAGGAGGAGAGAGGGGAGGAGAAGGTTAATGTTGGGTGAGTAAAGGAGATCAAATCGGACCAACTGAGGCTTCAGTCTGATGGGCTACCAACTTCTCATGAATGAGAGATCACGGAGGAGTCGTCTGTGAATGGCCACGGGTCATGGAGGCTTTGCGGTTTTTATTTGGTCAATTGAATCATTTCCACGCTGTTACACTCCGTGGACCATTGGCTTACCATGAATAGCCTAATCATCCATTGAACTCGCTCAATTAAGCTTGTGTGTAAATGGTGGAATGATACAGTGGTCTTGATTAGCACATCCATAGAACTAACATGATCACTGTTTCATGCTAAAATCAATACACACAATGCCTCTAGAAGCAATATTTAAGTATAATTATAAGTATACTCTTTTGATCCCGTGAGGGAAATTTGGTCTCTGCATTTATCCCAATCCATGAATTAGTGAAACACACTCAGCACACAGTGAACACACAGTGAGGTGAAGCACACACTAATTCTGGCGCAGTGAGCTGCCTGCATCAACAGCGGCGCTCGTGGAGCAGTGAGGGGTTAGGTGCCTTGCTCAAGGGCACTTCAGCCGTGCCAACTGGTCGGGGCTCGAACTGGCAACCCTCTGGTTACAGGTCCGAAGCGCTCCCTTAGTAGGCCACGGCTGCCCCCATATTTTAAATACATAAGCCAGCTATCTCTAGTGAGAAACTAAATTATTACATCAGTGTTTTATATCAAACCACTAGGGAACTTTCAAAGAGATAATGAATGTCCCTGATTGCTAGTTAGGTTTATGTTTACACTACATAAATTGAAGGAAATACGCTTGCCTGGGCAAAATGAGCAAAAATAGTGATAGAAGCATGTGTCAAACATGGCGCCTTCTGATCTCGACCACATTTAGCACTTCCCATGGGATTGAATTCCTTTCATTCTTCTAACATCAACACAAAATGCTTTGCATTCAAAGTGACTTGCAAAGTTACTGTAGCCTGACGAGCTGCCGCTAGGGTGCGTCTAGATTTCTAGGCTACAATTACTGAGCACTGGTTGGGCAAAGTTGGGCTGAGTGCATTGTGTGTTTTGTCTTCTCTCTCTTTCTCCTTCTCTCCTCCATAGTCTTTTCTCACTCCTTTAACAACTTAACCCAAGAGATCCTACAAGCCATTAGGGATGTGACGCTCGAAGCTGACGTTTCGAAACAGTGTCGAGCTTCCGAAACGCAAGTGTTTCGAACAGTGTTTCGAAGTGTGGTTCAAAACGCCCATGTCACGTGACCATGGCTTAGTGAGGCTTCGTGGTGTTTCAATTTGGTTTGGACAGGTGGCACACTTGCTGCGCGAGCCAATTACCCGAGTGGCCTAAACACCTGTTTGATCTAAATTACAAAGTCCCAGAATGCTTAAAAGTCATTCAAACACATCCTATCTTTGTGGGTTTTTTGTGAGGAGAGAGATTTTGAGAGATATAGCGACATAGAGGCATATAAAGATATAGCGATTTATAGTGCACTTGTGATTGATAGGTTAGTGATATAGATTAATTGACAGGCTAGACAGACAGTGAGCGATAGTTTAGATAGATATAGTCTAGTGACGTTAATATTTAGATAGTAGCAGAAGTTAAAAAAATATATGACTGATGCCTTTATTTCAAGAACAGCTGACCCTTTGAAATACTGGCAGGAGAGGAGAGTGGTTTATCCAAACCACTGCCAACCAATGCCAAGACGGCAGAACAACTGTTATAATAAAAATGTATGTTGACATACAAAAAATGTGTTGTTTATTTTTCCCATGTTGTACCTGATTAGTCTAACCTGCTTCACATGTATCCTTTATTTCCCTACAACATGTTCCAAAAAAAAACCCTGGGCCATAAGCATAGCCTACATTTTAAAACCATTGTAGCATTTTCCTCTCCAGCATATTCCAAAGGATAATGTACTATGAAACTGAAATAACAAAACATCTAACTGGCAGATATAAAAATGTTCTAGTTACTGAACGCATATACTAGTCTGAAATTTCTAAGCACCAGCAGGGAGTCGAACACCGGCCGCTCCGGCCAAATGCAAGTGTGTTAACCACTGAACCACGAAATCTTGCGTTCCATGTTGGCTATTTATATTCTTCGTCTGAAGCAGTTGTGCTTCACGGTCAAAATGTAATGTTATCAAAACTGGCCACTAGATGTCACCATGGAGTTACGTGTGTCGGATTGTTTCGAAACCTCGACACATTCCGGCACAATTGCTTCGAACGTTTCGTTGTTTCACAAAGCCTCGTTCTGCCCATCCCTACAAGCCATCTATTTTTCTTTTCTAAAATGAAAACCATGGGAGACATGATGTCAGGGTAGGCGGATAGGACCCAAGCGCAAGACTCCACCAGGCAGAATTATTGACAAACACAATTTATTTATTTATTTTAGCACGCACGCACGCACGCACGCACGCACGCACGCACGCACGCACGCACGCACGCACGCACGCACGCACGCACGCACGCACGCACGCACGCGCCTTTGTTAGTCAACACAGAGAGACAATCCGACAAAAGAACAGAAACAGGAGGGTAGAAATACACATACCAATTAACAGAAAGACAGAGGACTGGACGAAACCAACGAGACAATAACAGGGAACAGGTGAGGCAGAAATGGAGGGAAAACTAACAAGACAGGAAGCACAGACCAAGTAAGGAGATGGGGCGGAGACAAAGACAGATGACAGGCAGGTAACACAAAGCACATGGGGAACAGGCAAAAACAAACACAGGGCAATACACAAAATGGCCACCACGGTGGCACAAAATCAACAGTCCAGGCCAGATCCTGACACATGAGGGGAAATCCCTCCAGTGTTCAGGGCATTGAATTAGTTTGTGACACCCATGTCACTGTGAGTCTTTATTAATGGAGAATTCCGGTGTGATATTGACCTAAAGTGTGTTGAAACATGATTCCGAGTGTGAACGTATGTCTCATAGCCCATCTCGGCTTGTCCCCTGCACCACCATTGAAAAAGCTGTTGGTAGCATCGGCTAACTAGCGCCAGATTTTGGAGTGCAGGGGACAAGCCGAGGTGGGCTATGAGACATACGTTCACACTCGGTATCATGTTTCAACACACTTTAGGTCAATATCACACCGGAATTCTCCTTTAAATGTGGAATAACCGCACATGACATAGATGTGCCCCAGCAACTATTCCTTAGCCTGAAGCCTTAGGCACTCATTATATTATTACTGGTGCGCTCCTATTTCATTTGAGATATGGAGACAATTCTGTCATCCTCACCCTTTAAATAGCTCTTCAGCCTGGACTTGTGCCCTTATATTCATATTTATATGCTGTTTTATACATCTTAATGACATGATATGCACTTCATGTCAACAATGCTTTAAGATATTTATGTATTTTTTGACAAGAAATAATACTTGAGGTAAGATCTCTTACAATATACTGTCTTACAATAATACCCAAACCTCTCTCATGCTCAACATTTACTCATCAGAAACATATCTGACCAATACACATGCAACCCCATCCAGTAGAACATCCACATAAATATTCTGACCACAGATAGCATAACCTTCATGGCCACAGGCTAATTGACAGTGTTTGATTGATCTAAGGATAGATGAGTGCTGCTCCCTCATCACCGCTGTAATCCTATCTGATGTGGTGGCCAGGGTAAGCTGAGGAATATTGCTTGTTGATCAACTTTGCACTTTGTCCGCCATTTAAGTGTTTTCAGCTTTGCATGCTGTTATAGGTGGCTTCCCATGGTGCATTTTGTTTTCGGTGGAGTGGAATTGAGTTTGAATGATTTGTATTTACAGACTCTAGATGTGAAGCAGTCTCACTGTGTAAAAACATTTTCCCACAGTAATACATTTGTTTATCTCATCGTCAAAGTCTTAACATTTTTAAAAGTGAGTGTGTGTGTGAGTGTGTGTGCGCCTTTTCTCCATCAGCCCGGCTTGCACAGCTGCGATATGTCACCACTCCAGTACTGCTACAGCAGGGAGCGAACAGGTGACTATACAGCACGCCGCTATCGCACTCTTCAAAGATAGCAGAGGAATTAAAGTCCAATTATTCAGCAGAGCACTTATCACAGCCTGGCCATTCCTTCAACCCTGGACAGAGCGCTCGAGAGAAAGAGAGAGGCAAGTAGAGAGAGAAATAAAGAGGCAGGGAGAGAGAGAGAGAGTGAGTGTCAGTATATGAATGGTACAGATGTTACTGTTAGAAAACCTTAAACAAAACTGAATGTTCATGGATTAAAGGCACAGTCCCTAGTTCTGATTGAAGACGCTGTCGGGTGTGAACTCAAGCATAAACTGTTCCAGGCAATGAACACATTGTAAACACACACATTTCAGGTCTTTAGCAGAAGGAAGGCTTAAAGGAGAAATCCGGCGATTTTTTTACACAGATCTCCGTTTCTCAAGGTTACCGAGTGCTGGTACGGGAAAAAACAAAAACAATCGTTTTTACCTATAGTTCGAATTGCTAGTTCCAAAGCAGCCAGACAGCTACAGCCCTACACTCTATGGGGGCTCACAGACATGCCCCTAAAGCAGCCATCACCAAATGGCGGACCGCGGTCCGAGTCCGGACCGTGACGTGATCCTATCCGGACCCAGACCATAATAGCCTAATTTAGATTTTCACATAAGATTTCAAAGCTGCGCTAAATGTTTCGTTGGTTAGGATAACAGCATTTACTTCAGGAGCTTCAGGAACCATCATTTCGCTTGCTGCTACTCAGCCAGTGAAATCTGTGAATTCTGATAAAGTCGAGTCAGTGAGTAAAGTAGCCTACTATGGAGAAGAGACTGATAGCCTGAAACGAGCGAGAAGAGGAGACGGGACGAGAAACAATCAGATGGATATCTAAGTTAACGATAAGTAAGTTATTTTCAAATCATCGATTGCTCAAAGAGGAGAAAGATAGACAGCGAGAACAGAGCTTTATATAACGATACGGGGGCAATACCACGCAAAACTGTCACGTCCATAACGCCAACTAAATATGGATGTGACAGTTTTGCACGGAATTGCCCTGGACCTCTTCTATATATTCTGAGACAGGTGATTTTAAGCACCAATTTGAAGCACCTCTACTAGACAAAGCATATATTTTGAGCAAGCATAGGGTAGGCTAGGCCCATTCAACAGACTACAGAATATTTTACGATTTAAGAAGGCAATATGATTGATCCACCACAATCTAGTTAAGCCTACATGCATTCACTGCCCAACAACGTGATATTCCTGGGTTTCCAGGATTTCGGGTCAACATAAATAAAACTAAAAAAATTTAATTAAACTTGCTTATTAATGGGTTCAAGAAACCAGCTGTGGAATATCCATGTCTCAGCTCAAATTTTATTTTATTTTTCAAGGCTACTCAGTTTTTCTCCCCAATTAGGCTACTCTTATCTTGCCTTATTTCTCCTCATTTTGAATGTTGCCTTTTAGGCTACTTATTTTTATTTCACATTAAACATTAGGCCTAGGCCTACAATCTTCTATTTCTTGAATTTCCCCTTGGGGATCAAGAAGTAAGTATCTATCTATCTATCTATCTATCTATCTATCTATCTATCTATCTACAACTAGGCTCCATCAATCCATCCTAATATTATACATACATACATATACATAGCCTAAACACGCACGTTAAACATCATGATGCTCCGGACCTTTGCTTGAGGAAATTTTCCGTAACTGGACCTCGCTGAAGATTAACTGAATACCCCTGCCCTAGAGTGTAGCACTGTAGCTGCCTGGCTACTTTAGCTGTTGAAACTACTCGCTAGGTAAAACAGATTGTTTTCTGGGTTTTTTTTTTTTGTATTGACAGTACTCGGTGACCTCAAGACACGGAGATATGTGAAAAATCGCTGAATTTTTCCTTTAAGCCTAGATGGTGCAACTGGGGTATCTATCAGGTTGAGACCGGCATAGCTTAAGACCAGGCGTAAGCCATGTTGGTGCAACCGGCCCCAGAGGCTTAGCCAATTATTCAAAAGTAACACAGAGAGCTGAAGTTAGGTGTTTTAAAATGCTTCTTGGTCTTACTTGTTGCAAAGCAATGATTACAGGAGTAGTGTACTGTAATAAAACGCAGCAAAAGTACTGCAGTGCAAGAAAAGCAGCTATGCAAGTCTAGGGAAGTTGGCCCATATCACTAATGACTTTGAAGTGAAAAACATCACAGTGCGCTTTTAACAATCAGCTGTGATCATTTCTTAATTTTGTAAAAGAAAATGAGCAAATTGTTTGATATCTTTGATTATAATCATTAGGACATAGTTTGGGGCTGTTGCTTGTTTGTCAATCATTTGCAAATAAATCCTGGGAATGCCCTGGGGTCTTGAGTCCTCTGCTTATTTCATTTTTAGTGATTTCCCGGGTTGCTTTCCAAATCAAATGTTTGATCAAAATGTTTTGTGGTAATTGTCTAATACCAGGAGGCAGGGAAGAAAAAAGAATGACAGTCAATTTAATCTGTTAATGCGCCTCTTTGAAGCACTGCACCTCGGTGAACGACACTCCACGGGCCCACAGTGGCCTTTCATTGCTTTTTTTTTCTTGTTTCTGTCAGCTCCTCTCTTCCCTTCTTTTCCAATTCACATCTCCCAATTACCCACGCTGCCTTGGGCGCTACCAGCTCTTCAGCAGCGGCTGCAGCAGTCTGAGATGATGAAATGCCTGATTTTTACTTCTTGGAAGTTGTGAATCATTCCAACCTCATGCAAAGCGTGTGGATAGCTTGGTATGGTTCTTGGTTCACATTGGATAATAATACTAGCAGCATTCACAGTGAAGTAATGATCTTTTGTGGCAGGGGCTTAGAATGAAAAGTGGATTTGAAATACACAACATTGTCACACACGCGCACACACACACACACACACACACACACACACACACATTCAGAAGCATGACTGCAGAATTATGGCTGTTCATGGACAACAAGACAATGATTCAGAATGTAACTGTTCCTGCCATGAGGAGGTTTCGTCTTGCTTACGGGCTGCTCCAAAGGTTGCTCCAAAAGCCTAGCGATGGCAGCATCCACCTGAGCAAGCACTCTTCCATTTGCCCTGGCATCGCTGGCATAAACATGGGGAATGTGAGCGGTTACGCTACTTTGATCAATCTAGTCCTTCTCAGGAGGAACCATGTCATGGCACTAGGCGATGACAGTCCATCGCAGAGCACGGGGAAGAACAGTGTGTGCACGTGTGTGTGTGTGAAGAAGTGTGTGTGTGTATGTGTGTTTACTGTATGTGTGCACATATGTGTGTGTGTGTGTGTGTCTGTGTGTGTGTATCTGTGCACATGTGTGTGTGTGTGAGAGAGAGAGTACATTTACTTGTGTGCATTTTTGTCTTCTCTTCCCAGCACAGCCCCTGGCAACATGAGCTTGAATATTAAAATCAAACACTTGAAACCGGAGTGTGTTGATGTTGTATCTCACATGAATGTACAAATTGTTCAGCAATTAACAAGACTTCCGGGACCTTGTGGTTTATGTGCAGCTTCACCTGCCGTACTCAAGAATGCACATGAGCACGATGTGTGTACGTGGGTATGTGTGTGTGTGTGTCTATCTGTGTGTGTGTGTGTGTTTTACTCTAAGCCAGGCTCTAGGTGAGACCAATGTCCACGCACGTGTGTGTCTGGTGTTCTCATCTCGGGACACATCATTCCTCCTCATAGTGCTCTAGTTACACACACACACACACACACACACACACACACACATACACACACACACACACACACACACACACACACACACACACACACACACACTCTTTCTGTCTCTTTCACACACACAGATGAACAGAAAACCCTGGGAACCATTTGTATGACTTCTCAATGGCAGCCTTCCTCAGACAAAATAGGTGAGCGAAGGTGTGAAAAGTGACAGAAAGTAATTACCCAGGAGAAGACAAAAAGGATGATGGTTGTTCCATCTGATGGTGGCTCGTGGAGAATTCCTATCTGAGGGGGTAGCAAAAAGTGAACAATAACCATATGATCTCCTGCCATGGCAAAACGTGTCTATTGGTAAACTGCACATCTTATTTGAATCCCACAAAGTTGAATATACTGACACGTGAGCTATGTCATGTCACATAACCTATGTACTTAGGGTTAAAAACGGTAAATACCTGCATTTCATGTGGAGCCAGATTTGCCATCGTCAATGTGCTAAAAGTGATACCACTGTGATTGGCTCCTGACTGACCCGTATGCAGTATAAACACTTTGAGCCTGTGTAGAATTCTGGTGCATTCATGAGCAACTGGAAAGTGGTAGAATTCTAGAGTTTAGAGGGGTACGTCAAACCTGAACTGGGGACTTCCCAGTTTGAATGGGGGGTTTGGGAGAGCTCCCAGGAGAATGTTTTGATGTCACTCAACATAATGAACGCTCACGCTTCAGAAGTGGGGAGTTTAGTAGTGGGAGCCTTCCCACTTCCCAGCCGCATTAAATGAATGCACTATTAGTAAGAGCAACATGTACAATTCACTGATGACAGTAGCTGAAGAAGAGGTGACTGGAGATTATTTCACACCTCCTAACGGAATTCCCATTCTCACATCACTGTCCAGTAGATTCTTATTTTAGGGGGCCACTTAAGTACAGTATGGTCTCTGCATTTAACCCAATCGGTGAATTAGTGAAACACACTGCACACAGTGAACACACAGGTGAGGTGAAGCACACACTAATCTCGGCGCAGTGAGCTGCCTGCTTTTAACAGCGGCGCTCGGGGAGCAGTGAGGGGTTAGGTGCCTTGCTCAAGGGCACTTCAGCCGCGGCCCACTGGTCGGGGCTCGAACTGGCAACCCTCCGGTTACAAGTCCAGAGTGCTAACAGTGGGCCACGGCTTAACAACTTAAAACATGTTGCGTACTCTCATTTGAAATCCTCAGTAGTCTGCAACCATCTCATACACATCTCATTCCTGCATGTCAGGTCATAGTTGTTCCCACGTTATTACCAGGGCTGTGGGGAGGGACCGCAGGGAGTTAGAGTGACGGGCAGCTATCGCACAGTCCAGGCTGCTGGAGGGCAAAAGCAAAGAATTTATACTAACAGCGTTATCATGCCCTTTTTAAAGCTCACAGTAATAAGGCCGGCCTCAAAATGTTACTGGCGACCCAGGAATTCTCCCAATTCCCCTGACTGGTTTGGATCATAATAAACAAATGAGTGGAACATAGAGGATATTTTTGATTCGGCCAAACTGTACATTTGCCTTTTGAAGCATGAATAATTAGTCAGTTACTGTAATACTTCATTATGTGTTTAGCAATAGAATCTAAGTAGTACAAAAAAAACCTCTGTGTCATAAAGGTGCATTGCTGAAATAGACGTGCACACAGTGCAACATGCATGCTTGGATGAAGAGATGGAGATGAACAAGAACAATTGACTGTAAAGTGACCCTGAGAGTGACTACGCTCATTTCTGAGACATGCATATCATAGACATGTTTATTTATATCTACTTAATATCTACTTAATAAGACTTTGACACCCACAAGTAAAGACTTGGGGATAGAGACTTTGGGTGTGGGTTCAGCGAACCTTTCAGAGATGCTATGATATGATGTTTGCACCTTTTTATTGAATGAAGGCAAATGAGAACTTTTCAGAAAGAAAGAAAGATATCCAAGGTATTCTAGTATTCATCTGGTTTATGTTGAGGGGAAACTGCAAGGTAATGCACTTGGCAGGTCACCAGAGTTTATTATTCCAGCATTCCATCATTACAATATACTGGTACACTTCATTGCAGTTAGTCTCACCTTTGAAAGTGTGTGAATATCATGAACCATATTAAAGTGTCTCAAAGCCGTCAGTAATTGAGTAGCAAGAATCAACAACCTTTATGTTTACCAGATCTTATTGGAAAGAACTGGCTCCACAAATTGACTTGCACATTCATTATCTTCATTCTGAGCTCTTTTTCTGCAGGAATGGCAAAATGATTTGAATGTGTTTCCAGATGCGCTTGAACTGACCCTTCTCTTCTCAATAGGGATCATGTCATCTGAGTATTGGGCATAGACATAGCTTAACTCTGATATCATTGGTCTAACCTAACCAATCACATTGATCAGGCATTCCTGACATTACTTCACTTGGCCTAAACTCTACAAACTGACAGAAATCAGGAAACAATCTATGTAAGCCTACCTTTGCTGTAAATAAATGTACACATTCTTTATAACTGCAATGTTTGATGTTTGCAGGCGTTACTACTACAGTTTACCAGCAATCCTCGGTTTCAAATCTATAGCACCATCTCCTCTCATCGCTGATTGGGCAGGTAATTTCCAGACTAACGGAAACGTTAGTGAACTATATATGGTGTTCCAGACTAGTATCTCTCTGAAAGGAAATGTAGATCATGGCCAGGCTAGAAAATGCTAGCGATAAAGAGGAAAACTCTCATCTTTTAAAGGTGCAATCAAGATTTCAAGCCATAACGTTCTTTGTCACATTTAGCAATCATCTCCTCATGACCTGCTAGCTGCCCATTCTATCAGTAGGAAAAAAATAAAAAAAGTCTCTGTAGGCAACCCAGGCTCCGAAAACTGTAAACAAACAAAGTTGGTGCAGCCTGTCCCCCAGACAAGAACAAAACCCTATGTGGAGTTTCTCTGTAGTAAAGGGAGGGTTGAGCTACTTCCCTGGAGAGTATTCCATCAGCCTCACTAAAGGCCAAACCTGGCTTATTTAGATAAATCTTGCTCATTTTAGTGAGAGTTACATTCCATAAGTTTGGTTTACGTGAATCCCAGCTTGGTGGGAATTTATGCCATAGAACTAGCCTGGGGGATATTTTATCAACCTCGCTAATGAAGGCGGTGCTTAACAGAAATAACCTGGCTTGAACTAGCGTAGACTTTCACTTGGGGCTGAAGCCGTTCCATTAACTCAAGTTAGCGGCATCTTGGCCTTGTTTATTCAAGCGAGGTTTAAGTCACCTTCATCTCTGCTCGTAGATTGTAGTAGATTGACGAAAAGAGGATATATGTCGTAAAATTAAGACAATACTAGACGATTTCTGTTCGATTTGGCAAGCACCATCTACAGGATTTTCATCGAAAGTCATCAAATTTAACATTGAGAGAAAAAAATAGTTTGCCTACAGAAATTAGAGAATAATGAAAGCATACATTTAAAACAACAATGCGAATGGTTTGAAATCAATTGCGAGTTTGATTGGCTTCACTCTTGAACACATAGACTATACAGTCTATGCTTGAACAAAACGAGTGAATGAATAAATAGTAAACTCAAAACAACTTATGGATATGCATATGGATATTCAAACTATCTATAGCTTACGTTCTTAGATTAAAAGAGTTCACTCCAAATTATTGTCTAGGTGTAGGTGGTCATAAAATAAATTAGTATCAACATAATAGCCTATTGTCTCCCATAAGTCCCAAAGTGTTTGAAATAAAAATATCTGAAATGCAATGGCTTTCAATTCAATTTATGCCTAGTATTTAATCTGTGTAGCACACAGTTGATTTGACATTCATAATCGTCGACACATGAAGCAGTTTTAATTATTAGCTGCCTAGGCTACAGAATTATCCTTTGGCTTGCATCAGATATAATATACCGGTAGCCCACTGGCAATGCTGTCACTGAACAGCCTACCAAATGTGCATTATCAGCAGTAGACATATGTCTTTCATCAAAGATTATAACTAAAAATGCCATTATCAAGGGGATAAACTATGCAGCCTAAATACTTTGTATGGGAAGTGAACCTGCGAACATGCAAGAATGTAATTCCTTTCGCAGAGTAGCAAGATTCCTAGAACCACACGCATGTGAAGTTAAAACATTTTTAATCGCATAATCTTCATACATTCTTTGGAGCTAGTGAATGTGTAAATCCATGCTTGGTGACAATGTCGGAAAATGTCGTTGTAACCAAACAAACATTATCTCAAGGTCACACACAAATGCAAGACCAAAAACAAAGGAGAGGAAAGTACAAATCAAAGGAGAGAACATTCAATACCTTAGTTACCGGTATGTATATAATGCTTCGTGGCAGTTTTTTTTTTATTTTCTTTGAGAGGTTCTGGGTTTCTCGTGAGCCAGGTTTTTACAGAGGCTCTTTAACATTAAAGCTGTCCTCCATGAAGACTAAGTTCAGTCGGAGGCCATGCTTCACACAAAAGCCCCCAAAAGACTTCAAATTTAAGAAGTTTCTTACCTCAAACAGCCTGGTCATAGTCAGACAAGGTGTATCTCATGGCCTCAGTGAAATATCCTGCCCTGAACTCTTTCTAGGCACAAAGGATCTTAAAATATATATTTGGGTGGTAGTAACTAAACTAAGCTCTTTGATTTGAGTGTTTGGCTTTTCAGGACCACGGACAGAGGTATTTCATTTACTTTAGTCATGCTATGAAATGCTTCGAGTAGTTAACTTGATGATGTGCTATGGGATAAACTTGCTGGCAAGATATATTTACTGTTGGAGTTAGTCTTCCAATTTTAGAGTCACTGTCACAAGTACTCCTGCTACCACTGGTATCAATGTCCTTGTTGTTCACCATCAATTTACAATATCCATTGCATCAATAGAAGAATCATGACCCCATAGATAAGGTCAGATGAATCCCAAATGCAAGCCCCTGAAAATAGTCAAGAAGAGACAGAAGAGAACCGAAGATGATGATGTGATGATTAACCAGAGAGTCCAGCTTACATGTAGAAGGGGAGACAGAAAAGTGAGATGTGAGAGATGCGGGAGAGAACTTTGAATTGGAAAGATGGAAAGAAGAGAAAAGTTTGGAAAAGTGGAAAAGAGAGCAGATTTGCATGGAACAGATTGAATATCGCTTCCTGCAGATTAAGGTGTTGGCTCGTTTGAAGGTGTGGAGATCAAGAAGCATGGATCCATGAAGAGATTGTACGGCCCAGGTGAAACTGATATCCGGCTTTGTAATGCAAATGCCGAAACTATAGGCATCCTACATTGCCAACATTGCCACCCCTGGACTTCAAAACAAATCCTATAAAGTCCACATGAATCACCTGCTGAAGACATCGTCAGTTTGACAGGTCAGTTTGAAGCCTTGAATGCCCTTGGAATCCAAGGAATAGCCATTCTGTAGTTTCCGTTTCTTCGTTTATTTTTCGCCTTATGTGTAAGTATGAGTTCACTTAACAGCAACATTTCTATAATCTAACGATTTAGACGCTCAATTGATTAAACTAGTATAATGAGATTCAGTGTGTGGGGGGGGGGGGGGGGAATGGTTCCCCTTGAAGTTTTCTTATTTACTAGCTCTGGTTGAACATTCCTAGCTTGAGCATTTTTTTCTTTCTGACAGACACACACACACACACACACACACACACACTAGTGTTAATTTCGTCAGACGAGACGAGAGGAAATATGTTCGTCAACGACCTTTTTTTTCATGACTAAGACGAGACGATGACGAGACGGCAGTAATGTCCTGAAACACTGACTAAGACTATCTTAAGATGAATTATTGTTGACGAAAAAAGACGAGACTAAAATGTTTTGCATGAAATAAGAACTAAGATAAAATCTCTCTTCATTTTCGTATACAAAATGAGAAGACAAATATCTAGCTGTTACGTTTTCAAAATATTCCGAATGAGTTCATACGCAACAGCTTTCCTGTAGGCTAGTCTACGTGCTGTTGCTGCAAACCTGTGGCTGCAACACGAAACTACATGGAACAAGAACATTGGAGATTTCTGCCAGAGTTACCAACTAACTACCTAAGCTTTATGCCACAATGCTACATACCCAGAAGTTGAAGCTTCTCTCATACAAATTAACATCCACCAGAATGTCCATACGAAAATGTCAACTATTTAACTAGTTAGACTGATGATGCAAAGTTTGCTAGCAAGTAAGCTAATATGGAACGTTCGCTAGCAAGTTAGCTATGGCTAAGATGGAGAGTCTGTTTGGGGAATGTGTTGTGTTTGGGCGCATATCGCCATCTAGCGAGGCGGAGTAAAACATTAATACTTTGGTCTACGACAGTGTTTCTCAAACTTTTTCAGTTTCAGGACCACTTAACTAACCCTAGCTAAAAAAAAAAAAAGATTAGACCTAGACCTACTTCAACAGTAGCCTATACTGTAATTAGTCTACACTATAGGCCTACTCACTGAACCACCTTGCTTATTGTCTTTGCACTTTGCTTATTGTGTGGATTCATACTGTATGATTTAAACTGGCATATCTTACATAGATAGTGTTGCAGAACTGTTTTTACATACAAGTTGGTTCAATATTGCAAACAACTCATCTATATTATATTTTACCACGTCTGCTCACGGACCACTTGAGATAGCTTGCGGACCACCAGTGATTCCCGGACCACACTTTGAGAAACACTGGTCTACGAATATGACAGTGGTCCAGTCAAATCTTTTACTGTCTATGGTCAAATCCCAGCCGAGCTATAACTGTAACTCGACTTACCTGTGCATGTAAACATACTGACTGACAAAAAATCAGAATGAGTAATTATAACAGACGAGTAGCCCTGTGGACACACAATATTGTTGGAAAATTGAGATGTGTGAAACAATTGACTGAAATGGTAATCAGAAATAATTTGTTATAAAAAAGACTAAAATGTGTTGACTAAAACTGACTAAGACTAAGATACCTTTAGTTTTCTTATGACTAAAACTAGACTAAAATGACGAGACTTTTAGTCGACTAAAACTTGACTAACAAAAATGATATTTGAATGACTAAATATGACAAAGACTAAAAAGGACATTTCGTCACAAGACTAAGACTAAGACTAAATTAAAAATAGGTGACAAAATTAACACTAACACACACACAATACTCACATGTAGTTTCTCTGTGCAAAAATCTATCACACACACACACACACACACAGAGAGAGAGAGAGTGAGAGAGATTGGCACTCTTGTTAAACACTCTGTTGTACGTGCTGCAGTGATTGTGACTCTGTGGGGAGGGTGATTAGCTCCACTGCCCGGCCCCCTTCCGCCATGAGAGGAATCACAGTAATTACCTGAGCAATTAGGGCCATGCACACTCACTATTCATCCTGGAACTGCCCAAAAAATGCTGCACTCATCACAAAGCACCAACCAGGCTCAGGGTGGGTAATCGGGAGAATCGGGAGAATTCCCGGTGGGCCGCTTCACTTTTGGGCCGGTCAAGGAAAAACATATTGACATTTGTCACGTTAGTCTATCTTCTCTCAAAGTAGGCTACTCACGTTCCGCAATCTATGCCTGACACCGCAGCCACTGCATGGGTTGTAGCCTACCATGTGAAGGAGTTCTCCCCTCCCAAAAAGAGTTGGTTGGGTCTATATAGCCCGTCTTTTCCAAAAAGTTTTCTCAGATAGGCCTACCAATAGCCGGGCTGGCCCTACCGTAGCGATAAGTGTCAGTGAGGATGGATGGTATAAAGATATTGGGTAATATTGGACGTTAGCATTGTCGACCTATTCGCAGGCAACTTATGAATTAAAATATTAGCCTTTTTGTATCATCCAACACTGTGATTCATGGACTTTGCAAATATTATGCAAATATTGATAACAAAACCCAAGATCTTGATCTGTGTGGTTATGAATTAAAATGATTTAGTGTAAGAAAGATCTACCTATATGCCTTGTTTGCTCAGAAGTGAGTGTAAAGGAGTAGCTTACCTACTCCTTAGCCTTAGCTTATCACCAAGCACCAATATGATAGCCTACCCACACTGAAAAACATGTAAACATTAGTCTTTGGGACATCTTTGGGGAAGAGTGGAATACATTTCAAATGCTTTATTTCTTTCTGTTTTTGTTAACTTATCAACCTATCTTTGTGGAATATTTTTTGTTACCTTCTCAGTTTAAGTAAATTATTATATAACCTTTACACATTTGTTGAACCATGGTACTAATAGAAACTACAAGATAGTAAGAACTGAACTGTTGCTTAATTTATCCAATTTCCACCACCATGTAAAAGTGGGCTGGTCTTGGGCCTGAAACTTCCGGGCTGAAAAGTGACCCCACTCCGGCCCTGGCACCAACTGAGTAGGACTTTAGGCCACACTCAAAAGATCATCAAGTCAAAGATGCAACGAACTATGAAGACCCCCTAGCAGTTTTCAATGCATAGACATCCTTAACTCCTCTGACCACAGTCCTTAACTCCTCTGATTGACCATAAATGATGACTCTCACACTTTCTTACACACAGACATGCACAAACAAACAGACAGACACACACACACATATACACACACAAACACATGCACCAACTCAACCTCACTTAGTTTCTTGCAGAACCCATACTTACAGAACCCAAAACTCAACACAACTAAAAGGTAGGTAGATGAGTATGGAGTATGATGTACACTCACACTGCAGACACACACACACACACACACACACACACACACACACACTGACACTACCCTTGTTCTGCCACCACTCTCAGTTAAAATCTGCCGTGTGACATGCAGAAAACTGATTACATGGCAGGGTAGCGCATCCGTCCCCTTATCCATGAAAGCCTCTGAGAGCGCGTGTGGGGGGGGGGGGGGGGGGGGGGGGTTAGGCAAACTCCTGTGCAGTTATTCGCCCAGACAGACAGGTCCAGTCTGCACCCTATCTCTCTCTCTCTGTATCTTTCTCTCTCTCTCTCTCTCTCCCTCACACACTCACTCCCTCGAGAGTCAGGCCAATTATTTTGATTAAAGCATACACTGATGCTCTGGCTAATTAAATCAAGCGGTGACCTCCTCGCGATGCCTCCTTGAGAAGTTACTGTATCAAAGAAATGTCACCTCAGCTCAGAGCCACACAACTCATCCTATTATCTCCCGGGGATGGACAAGGAACAGCTAACCTGTTACCTCACCCCCACCCCCACGCCCACCTCCACCCCACACACACACACATAAACACACACACACACATTATTACTTGAAGACACCATTGAAGAAAATTAGATATTATTATTGCATGGTATTAGAAGGCACATAGATTAGAGTACATTCATAACAAGGCAAAGCTCAAACAAATTCCTTAAAGCAACCAGTACGCAGTACCGGCACGTCTACATTTTACTCTTAAGCGTATCTGCGCTTTTTCTTGCATACCGACAGTTCTCTTAAGTTGCCGGTACTTTTTTCTGTCATCAATGTGTGAGTGAATCAAAACACTCCAACACAGGCATAAGTAACATGTTGAAAAACTATTGCGTGTTAGGGGGAACATATCAAATTTAATGAAACATTTGGGAACACTGGATGAACTTGAAAGCAGAGGAACGTTCGTATGTAACCTTTTTCAGCCCTTCTCAGTTTGCAGGTCTGTAAATAGGCCTAAGCAGTAAACGCACTGTGATTCATCACCAATATCTCTTAGTATCTTTTATTCACTGTTGAGGGGCAGCCGTGGCCTACTACTGGTTAGCACTTCGGACTTGGAACTGGAGGGTTGACCAGTAGGCACAGCTGAAGTGCCCTTGAGCAAGGCACCTAACCCCTCACTGCTCCCCAAGCGCAGTGCAGGCAGCTCACTGCGTCGGGATTAGTGTGTGCTTCACCTCACTGGTGTGTTTCACTGGTGTGTTTCACTAATTCATGGATTGGGATAAATGCAGAGACCAAGTTTTCCTCACGGGATCAAAAGAGTATATATACTTATACTATATACTTATACTTAAATTAAGAATATACGACACCATACGATACATGTGAATGATGAGTACCGGCACCTTTTTTTCTCCACTTCAAGCACTGCCGTGAAATAACCGTTTCAAATTCATTCTGATGCTACTCTTACAACTATACTCAGTGTATGGAGAATGGACTCTCAGACATTGCCAATACACACCCGGAATCACTGGCACTGCACTATGTGAAGTTGTTGCGGGCAGGAAATGACCCTTTTTGTCAACAAATCGGGTATCCCAATTAGCGATTGAAAATTGACGAAAAGTGTTTTTTTAACTTATCAACTCAGTTGTGGTTGCTCATGCATTAAGGCCAAAAGATGGACATCTATCGCTGTTATATTGTCTCAAACGTATGAACAATTGTTGATTAATGAATAACATAGCAATTTTTGTTTTGAAAAGAATATTTGAGGTAGACTACAGGGGGAAGTTATATGTTCCCATGTAACATTCTCAAGGTACCTGAAAGGACCTTGAAGACTAACTGAAGTAAAAGCTTCAGAATCAGCCTTAATGTGAGAACATTAGATGATGACAACTCTGAGCTGTTCATGGTCTAAGCAGGGGTGAGCAGAGCCCAGCTCGGGAGGAAACAGCTATTGTAGCAATGTAACCACCATAGAAATAGTATCCATTCTTCTCATATTTATTCATACATTATTGTGCCATGCAGTGACAGCTAGACTCGGCATTAATAATATTTTGAGGTCAAAGTCACAATTATGGATTGGAACATCTTGATGTTCGGGAAGAGGATGATTCTCAGCAGCAGTTTAACAGTTACAGGCAGTATATAACTCAGCATGAGTGTCATTGTCTCGCAGTTCATTTCTGGACACACAGTGTTTTTTAGGTCTTTAATATTTCATCTGTGCGTCCCGTGCGGTGTGCAGTGGGGGGTGTGGGCCGATGATTGTTTATTGACTGCTGAAGGCTCCTCACCTTGAGTGACAGCACAGTGATTCTGCCCTGGACTGATGGAAATACATTATTCAGAGAGACCTTCTCCACTCCCCATTACGGTAAGCGTCACGGCCACTGCAACTCTCACAAAGTCAATACACAACCATCGTTACACAATGGCTGTGAAGGCATAGTTACCTTGGGCTATCTGATGTTATAGGATTCTGAATATTGGTAGTGCCTTAAAATGATACATAAATATGGACTTGGATTGGATTCATTCAAATGTGTCTGGGCTCAGAAATGGTTGTTTCTGCAAGTTATTTCCTCGTAGTTATATAAAAAGTAATTCATTGTCTCTTTTAAAAGTTCCTCTTCACCTCATTTTAAGCAAAGTCTTAAAAATAATAGGGTGTGTAAGTATGCCTCGGCAAGCCTGCCTGCCCCAAACAAAAGAGGGATTGAGAAAGAAAAAATGTGTGACACCATATTGTGTTTTGCACAAAAAAAATCTCCCCTGCTTCTTAACAAAGTCTGAAACATCCAATTAATTTGGCCCACTCTGTTAATTTTCTTCATTCTGAGACCCAATTAAAACCTTAATTCAGTTGTGTATTATTTCATCCTAAATTGTCCAAAGAGGAAACATTACAGCTTATGGTCAATAAACCCAATTGCAGCATTTGAAAGCAGTTTGGTGGCCTGACACTGTCAGCTGACAGTCACTTCATTGGTTGAAAATTAGTTTTCAACTAGGCCTTGGTGACAGCCCCCAAGGTTTCCATGAGCACTGTAGGTTACTAAGAACAAGGCGGACAACTTCATGATGAGAAGTTGAGTGAATCTGAGTTGAGTCTTTCTGCTGTTCCCCTAACCTTGTCCTTGTATGCTCTGATACTGCATATCTGCATCCAAATGCTGCATTTCACATGAAAGCACTTCCTCTTCAACACTACCACTGCTCACACTTTCTGGCAGTCCAAATGTCTGCGTAGAAAATTCATATCATACAGGAAACACACTACAGTATGTGGGGGTATAACCTGTCAGCACCAGACTTACTGTTTGGTCATAGAGCAGTGGTATCATTTGAGGATATTGTAGCCTTCGCCAATGAGTTTGGCCTTATTTTTTACGTTCATGGTTCATACACTAAACTGGCAATTGCATATCAAGCTCTGCACCCAGTGAAGATGCAGTAAACACTGAGCCACTGAGCTGATGATGTCTGCAGTACTAAGCTATTCCAAAAGTTTTCTGGTTAACTAGTTAAACTATCATTTTTCATGTCAGTTCAGAGAGGAATGTCAATGTAAATTTAGCCTCATTGTCTTCTCTGAAGCGAGATACTGGATGACTCCAGACAGGAGTCACAGAGGGCAGAAATGGACATAGGGATGGACATCTGAAGTGACGCTCATCCTTAGCTCTCTCTAATGGCTCCTGCCAGTCCATGGTAGAATTGCTCTAAAATTGCCCAAAAAGTGTATTTTATTTCAAGGCTACAGAGACATTTTAAATTAAATTGTGTTGGTAAAAGGTGCAGTAAGTAATGAAGTCTACCAGCAGCGATATTAATATTCCACAGGTTAGCGCTGAAATGGGCCCAAGTGTCCTGTTAGCACTCAGACACTCTCCAAATGGCCTTATTATCATTACACAATTAGCTCATTACAAAGCATGTAGAACAGTCTTTTGGCCCCAATATGACAACCCGTGGACAAATAAGAGAGAAAATGACATAAAAAAGCCATTTTTCTTTGGCTTTCGTTGGCACCACTGGAGCAGGCTAATGGCCACTCAGGGGTGCAATCAATCAATTTGGAAGCACATTCCTAAACAATCATCTGGCTTTACTTTACTTTTTCTACAGTATAAGTTCAGGTCAGGAGCTGGAAACTATTACACATGTACACACTCTTACACACTGTTCTTCTCCATGTCAGTCCTAAAAGTATAAAAGTCATATAAGATATAAATATTTAGTTACATGTTCAGAACCTTCCTGTAGCTCTGGAAGCATTTTGATTTTTTTCTCTTTATAAAACACTCACAGCAACTTGAATGGCAGAACATCATAAAAACTGGGCTACGCCAGGTGCCCAATTGAAGCACTCCTTTCACAGAGCAAAAAAAAAAAACAGTTTTAGTAGACTGATCCATTTTTTGTTTTTTGAATGTACGTATGTGCCGCTATCACGTCTGGTGTAGCCAGTACCATTGATTATAGTAGAAGCTATATGAATAGCTAGAACAGTAGACGCTTCATGAATGTAACACTTTAGTTACTGTACAGGACGTTCCTGGTGTAACCTGCCTGTACATAAGATTTCCTATTTTCTATCTTCAAAGGTGGTCCAGATGAGTGGTGATGAGGGGAATGATCCGGGTGCATGATGACTAACAGGGTCCGATGTCTTTGTCTTCATTCAGCAGAGCGTGTTGAGCTAGTCCTGGTCATTTGGGCCGAGGTAATGGGCTTTGGGTTTCCACCCGGTGTCCTCGGAGAAGCTGTACATGAAGATAAACACACATGCAGCAAGATGAAGACAAATGTAGTTAGTTGCCAGTAGGAAACTGTCCTTCTATGACACACACACACACACACACACACACACACACTACGCACACAGAGTGAAACATACCTCTTCAAACACACACACACACACACACACACACACACACACTACGCACACAGAGTGAAACATACCTCTTCAAACACACACACCACAAACACACACACACACACACACACACACACACACACACACACACACACACACACACACACACGCCGACACACAGAGAGAAACATATCCACATTCTAACCCTAAACACACTGTCAAACAGTCAAATGTCTTGATATCCTCTTGTCTCGCCTTACATCTCACACTGTCTCTCAACCCAGCAGCGAAGGTCTTAATTATATTGCCTGCAGTGGTGGACTTTTCAGCAGAGGTTGCTGTTCAGAATTGCTATTCCAATTCTCATGATCATTAAACACAAGACTGTAATAACACTGTTAACAATCTGCTACTCTGTCTTAGAACGGTGCTGAAGGAAAACACACTGATTACAGCAGTTTCTCTGCAGAAAATTTATTTTTGAGGAAGAGCAAGGTTTTATTGTTATTCAAACAAAAAGAAGAAAACATCAAAACTGCTTGTTACGCTGACTTACAATCTCTTGCAATCATACACCAACATAAAAAACAACAGGGTCTAGAGTTGAAGGATGTGAAAAAAAAAACACATCTTCAGGGCCTCTCTGTGATATCTTTACAAGCAAGCCATTATACCCCACATTACTTTCAGCTGCGTTCACCTGCCACAAAGCAACCAAAAGATGCTTCAGGGCTGTCCACTCTATCAGGCTCTCACCCGCTTCTCAGCTCCCACTGCTCACAATTACTGCGGGGAGACATCCAGCAGAATGGCGGATCACAAAGGGGGAAGAAAGAAGAATGAGTTTTCCCTTGATGGGGTTGCGGAGATGGGTTCATAGAGGAGCTGTCACTTCCTCATCCAGGCTGTGTTCCATCACTTCCAATACCTTCCCTTCCCACTGTCCCCTACTGTTGGCTCTCCTTGGTGAAATATTCCATGGGAAATGACACAGGGAAGGAAGGGACACCCAGAAAGGAAAAGTGAGTTGTTAATGCTGTAAGACAAGTGGATGATTATTAAATTAAACATAGTCCTTCATTATGTATGCTCATAGCTCCATTTTTAGCTTGAAGGCCCTTTATTCACAACTACAGTCCACTGAGGTTGCACATATCACTGACAAAGAATAACAAGTATCGCTGAATAAATCATCACACCTAAATAAAAACATGTGTCAAATCACAGACAGACATAATAATCCACGCTACAGTTTTAGGAATAAAGCAATCACCTCATGATTCAGGAAAGCAATAAGCATGCTGTTGCTGGAAAGAACTGACCTAACTTGACTGATCACTTTACTTTTCTAGAAAATATCAAGTCAAGTCAAGTCAAGTCGGCTTTTATTGTCAATTTCTTTACATGCACTGGTCATACAAAGAATTGAAATTTCATTTCTTACTTTCCCATGCAGACATAGACATACTTTAAATACAGACATAGACATACTATAGACATAGCCATAGACAATAAACATTAAATTAAAGTGCAAGACTGAAATATAGAACATGTATGTATCAAAATAGAAATATAGGACATATATATATAAAAAAAAATAGAGGTAGTTGTGTTGTATATTTATATAGTCTTAACAGTTACATGAAGTTTAAACTTGTGCTTGTGTGACCTGTATATTTACATTGATATGCAGTATGCAGTAATTTCAAGTATATCAGGCTTGATGTGAAGCAGCAACACGTTAGGCTGCGCAGTCACAGTGCAGTTCCACAGGGCGGTGTTGGGGGGGGGGGGGGGTTAGGGTAGACAGGATCCTAGTTTCCTAGGTTCCTGGCTGGCTGGTGGGTGGGGGGGGCTGTCAGTGATGGGAGAGTGGGTAGAGTGTTCAGCATCCTGATTGCTTGGTGGATGAAGCTACTTGCCAGTCTGGTGGTGCGGGAACGGAGGCTCCTGTACCGCTTTCCAGAGGGCAGGAGGCTGAACAGTTCGTGTGCAGGGTGGGTTGTATCCTTGACAATCATTAGTGCTTTGCGGGTGAGGCGGGTGGTGTAAATGTCCTGCAGGGAGGGGAGTGGTGCTCCAATGATCCTCTTAGCTGTGTTAACAGTGCGCTGGAGGGTCTTCCTGTTCTGATCTGTGCAGCTTCCGCCCCACACTGTGATGCTGCTGGAGACGATGCTCTCGATGGTCCCTCTGTAGAATGTAGTCATGACGGGAGGCGTGGCACTTGCCTTCTTCAATTTGCGCAAGAAGTAGAGGCGCTGCTGGGCTTTCTTCACAAGTGATGCTGTGTTGGTGGTCCAGGAGAGGTCGTCGCTGATGTGCACCCCCAGAAATTTTGTGCTGCTCACTCTCTCCACAGCATCTCCGTCGATGGACAGTGGTGGCAGTTGTTTGTGGCCTCTCTGAAAGTTGACAACAATCTCCTTGGTCTTGCTGACATTTAGCAGGAGGTTGTTGTCTTTGCACCATTTAGCCAGCAGGTCTACTTCTTCTCTGTAGTGAGCCTCATCGCCCTTCGTGATGAGGCCCACCAGTGTTGGTGGGCCATGCTTTCACTCAGTAGACATATTATACACTTTAATTCAATATACATTAAACTTTAAAGGGACTTCTCTACTAAAACTCCCCCTCGTCTTAAGCTCTTTTCCTTTTCTTTGCATCTTCCGTCAATGGTTTTCGCTGCTTCTTCGCTGGCTCTGCCATTATACACACATTTGCAACAATCGCTAGCGTTTCGTTAGCCTGCCTCTGTGCTGTAGATGCAGGATGGAAACTGATCCTGCTTCGGTCGGCGGGTAGGATACACTGAACTTGCAAGCGGGATATTCTTCCAACAGGCAGTAGGGGCGGGTGAGAGAGTCTTCATTCACCCTGTAATGAGTCATTTAACCATATACCGACTTACGAAGATAAGTAATTAACACGAAAACGTTGCCTGGTGTCCCTTTAAACATGAACATTACACAGCGCTGGGATGATTCAAAATGGAGATGTTTTCCCCGAAATACATGCTGAAGGCTTCCATTATGGATTTGTTATGTAGAGCATATCATCTGCCAAACATAAGAATGGTGGACAACATGTGTCTGTGATGCGTAAGGATGCTTAACCTAAACTTCACTGGAACTGCACAGTGTTGGCAGAAATATTATATACATTATACATTACCAATCCTACCATAGCCTACCATATGCATGGCTCTAAGGTATCAATTGCATACTCATTTTTATTGCCACAATGAACTCTTCTTCCTGTTCACCGTATCTGACAAGGAAATTAGTCAATAGTAATACTAACTAGATGTACCGCATAGCGGTACAAAATATGACCGCCGCTCAGTCCTGTACATCCGTTCCGCGAAAATAAATTACACTTCAATTTGTCTCCATCTTTTACTCCATCCCCCACTCTTGAAACTTTTGTGTATGCTTGTTTGGCGTGCCTGAGTGTGTGTGTGCGTCTGCACAGAAAGTAGCCTACTGGTGCTGAAAAGGTGAATAGATTGTAGAATAGCCAAAGAAGATGTAGCATTGTTATAAAACCTTTAAAATCTCTAAACAATCACAAGTAGGGCAGTTCATCACAGTTCATCTATTGCAACTGGATTGATGAAAGGTCACTTACACCTGTAGGCTACATTGTATTTGGGAAAAGCAAAAGGTATCAGCATAATGTTATTTATTTATTTATTTATAAACAAAAACATCTCTGTCAGTTCAATGCCGTTTTCAACAGCTATCAAAAACAAAGGTCATTTTTGGATGGATGGATTTTTTTGTGAATGTTTCTTCTTCTACATAAGATTTTAGTCATCTTTAGTTCATGTAATACTTTATTGTCAATGCACAAATTAAGTAACAGTAGTCTGAAACGTTATTGTTAATGCACAAATTAAGTAACAGTAGTCTGAAACGAAATGCTGTTTTACATCTAACCAGTGGTGCAAATAACTGACATGTCCAAATGGGCCTTGATGAAATGCGTCGCTAGACTGTTCATACACATTTTAACGGGACAAAGTTGAAGAGCTGTTGTCCGTTATTGTTCGTGCAAATATAGGCTGATTTATGTTCCCTTATTGTGTAACTGAAGTCCATGGCTAGTCTGGCTTTCACCAGACCAAGCTCAATCTTTTAAGAAATCAAAAAATAAATAGCGGGCAGATCAGGCTGGGTTCACCCAGCCTAGTCCATAGGCACCCGATATTGTTTAATTTTCCGATTGAGATATCCACGCTCTGGCTATTCTATGCTATGCTGGTGACACAAATAAAATCTCCTTTGGAAACCAATGGCTTACGCCTTACAGTATCAAGCGGACTTAAACTGCCATATCGTGGCGAAAAGTTGTGATAAAATTCACGCAGCTCCATGAGTCAAGGAAAGCGTGAATGAAGTAGCCACTTCTAAATGGGACCCACACAGTAGCTTAAGGTGTGGTTGCTAAAGCAGCCATAATGAAATGAAGGTATCATTGTTTGGATACTACACACACACGTTCTTTTTAATTTCACACACTACAACTACCAAGCTGGAATCAAAGCACATCGATTCCCCTCTCACAATCTGCACGCACTTAAAACAATTTAAACAGGCATCTCAGTCTCACGCATGTATAGGCAAAACTGTATCAGACCGGTGTAACGTTGGTAAATCTTCCATTGCGCTATCAATTTGCTTCAATCAATCAAATTGGCCTCCATCACTCAACCAACGCTAACGGTAACATTACCTAGGTCCTTATTGATATTATAAGATTAACGTACTTGCAGTAAAAACCAAGCATGTCCGATAAACATCCTCAGATTTATTTCGGCTTCAAGAAGAAATGGGAATTACATTTCATGTGAACATCGTCCTATCCTTATTAGACGTTCCCTGCGGTAAACTACAGTCCTTGTAGGAAGCGTCCATTGTTTTTCCAACCCACTTTTAACTTCCAACAAAATTACGTCTCACTGCAACGATGCGCCATCTAGTGGACAAACGACTACTTATCGCCAATACTGGAAATGCAGCCATGATGATGATGATGAATATTTATTTTGGCTTTCTTATAATCCTACTGAATTTGTCATTATGTATCGGCCGTTCTACTACCGATAGTATGTGGGCGCCTGTGTGTGTGTGCATGTGTATATGTGTGCCAATGAGTGTACAGTCACTAAATGTACACATAACCTAATTTTTTTTAGACTCCCCCATGGATGAAATTCTACGAAACTTGGCATACCCCCAGAGAATGCCAGGTCAATCATACACATAAAATTTGGTGCAGTTCAGACAATCCCTATATGACCGCTTCGCTATCTTCGCTAGCAGCGGTCATAATAATGCCCATATAATATGTCATTTCCTCTTGTCTCCACTAGAGTTGAAAAGGTTATCTGGCCTGAGTCTGCTGTCATTTGTGTCTTTGGAACTGATGACACACACAGAAAAAATACCTATTGATTCTCTGTGATAAACGCAACGATGTGACCACAAGATTTTTTCATCACCCTGCATAAAAAAACATGAAGAAAACAGGTATGTAGAAATTCAGTGCAAGAGTGAAGCAAGTTTTTCAAATCAATAGCTCTCTGCCAGTCAGGGCACAATACATACCTGTCTCAACAAGTATGCTAGATATTTTATGATCCACTCCATTGTTTTATGGCCTACAAAGAGCATGTAGTTACATCCACTCATTTGACATTCAGAGAAGCACAGCATCTAGCTTTCTTTGAAGTACACTGACGTGACTCCATATATTAATGTGAGTGTAGCATTACTTGCTTGTTTGTTTCTCTTGCAATGAAATTATTTTTGATATAGAAGACAACACATGAATTATGACTATACAATTGAAGTGCTACACGCCATATCTGGTAAATGTCTGTGAAAGAATAAACACTCAGCACATGTGTTCAGCTGCAGTTTGGGGTCAAAGGAATTGTTCATATAGCAGTCAGAAATATATTTACAGGTCAGCCATACAGTAATTGTCCCTACAGACTCCTATAAACAAATAAGTTCTTATTGTTTCTGAACTTTCATGTGTAAGACATTAAAATCATCTGTAAACTCAAGGCATCTAACAAAAAGTAAGTCAATATAGGAGAAAACAAAAGGAAGCTCATACGTCCAAAGCTTAAGTCAAAGTAATTCTACAAGAAGTTAATCTGGGGCTATGGATAGCTCATTAGCAGACTGATCACCTCAATTCTGTTCTCCTTCAGGCGAATTTCCTTGACATAAACCAATAGGAAGTCGTTCTCAGATGATGTCATTGATCTGAGCCAATCTCCAATCACCTGTCTCAGGAGACCCATCACCGTGGTGCCTGGAGTTCATGTTGGGGAGCCCCACTCCCCCGAGTCTCAGTCTTCACCACGAGAATGACTCCACTGCTCATAGCAGGGCTTCCTCACAGAAGCAGAAAGTTGCCGGTGGATATGTTCAGGCTCACCACGGAAATGTTCAGGCTCGCCATAAACAGTAAGGCAAAACAGAAGGTGGTAGTCCACCCTTCGCGAAGGGAGGAAGCTGCAACTGACCACAGTGCTGAAAACAGACCCAGAGCTGACTCACTCTGAATCACGCTTCCTCTGGGAGCTCCACAGTGTGCTGCTCTGCAGTCCTTGACCGGAGACCTGGGGGTGGATGGTTGCTTTTTCGGGGCTCGCCCCACAAAGTACAACTGTCCACTTCCTGCATTCCCAGATCTCGCCCGAGAAATCAGGCCCTGAAATCGCCCCAATCATCGCCCTGAAATCATCCCTTCTCAGCGCAGCAACCAGTTTAGGGCTACCCAGCGTTCACCGCAGACCAGCTCAGATATGTGTCTCTGGCATAGGGGTCAATATGCCACCCAGAGCCCGAGAATCCAAAAGGGGGTGGGGGGCCCAAAAGACCAACAAGCAAGAACTAGCGTCTAACTGCCTGGACACTAGCACTAGCCAGAGCTCTGTTTGAACTGTATTGTTGCCGTTCTTATGACCACCAACCGCCGTGTGTGAGCAGTGAGTTCTTGGTGAAGGATTGTCCAATGCTTGTCTAATGAGGTACTATAGTGTTAACGTTGAGTGAACTCAACCGAGTTAAGTTTGTGTAAGACAACCTATGGTTATGAAAATAACCTTGTTTTTTCCAAAGGAGGACGCCTGGTCCTTTGGACCACTTCAGAATGCCTACAGAGGACTAGTGTCTCACAGCCTTGAAAAAATATAAAACATTTGAGGTTCAGATCGATGATGTCATCCGAGAATGACTTCCCATTGGTAAACATTGTGTGTTCTATTTTCTTGAGCCAAGGTTATATCCATAAGCATACGTTATCTCCCTATTTGTCCATATCATCATCTCATGAAGACCTCTGACCTAATTTCCTGAGGCCTACTTCTTACGACTCGAGAACAGTGACTCAGCATATTCCACACGATCTCTCGTAATTACAAACATAGCCTCGCTTTGCCTGCCTTGCCGGACTGACTCTGACGTTTCTTTCATCTCGCTAAGCTCGGAGTGGAGATAAGCGCTAAGGTAAGGCTCAGTGTATTAGCACTCACCTACTGCTTGAAACTCAATTACCCAACAGTACTGGACGGAGCATTAGCAGGACTTACAGCAGATCAGAACGAAAGAGAGCACGGACTCGACTCACCAAGGATCTCACCAAAATGAGCCCCAAGCAGAAGAGCTGAGTTTCAGTATGTGTACAGTATGTGTACACACAAGTGGAGATGTACATTTCAGATTGTCAGATTTCAGTAAATTCTATGGTCGTTGTTCTTTAAAGGTGCTCTAAGCGATGTCACGCGGTTTCTAAGCTAAAACATTTTTGTCACATACAGAAAACATCTCCTTACAATCCGCTAGCTGCCTGTCCCCTGAATACAGTGTAAAAAACGCGACCTCTGTAGACAGCTCAGGCTCCAAAAAAATAGCAACAAAAAACAGCCTGGTGCAGCCTGGACCATGAAATATAACAAACTTTTCCAGCCATTCACCGACGAGAAGCGCGTTCAGGAGAGTTTCAGTTGCACAGGAGGGAGGGGGAGGGACGAACTAGCTTTCTGTTTTGTTTGAATGTCAACAGAAGTGATGTTACCCAACATAGCTTAGAACACATTTAAGATAACATTTTTGTTGTTGTTTTGTTGTTATGGTCATGTGAAACCGTGTGATTTCTGTCCTCTTTAACTCTCTCTCTCTCTCTCTCTCTTTCTCTCTCCCTGTTATCTCCTCCCCATAGGAGTGTTTTTGATGTTGGGCCTGTTTTCACCCGAGCCATCAGCGAGAGCTGAAAGTGTGTGAGCTCGGTGCGTCTTGCCTGAGGGTAAGCCACTCACCATTTTACTACCTGCTGCTCTCCCCTCTCATCTCCTGTTGTCTCCCTCCGCTCGGTCCCTCCTCTCCTATCCCATGCCATCCCCTGCAATCGTTTCCCCTTCGTATAAACCTCGCCTCTCCATTTTCTCTCTGCGATCCAGCGTGGAGAGAGCCTCTGCATTTATCTTTCATGAAAATCTGGATCGATGTGAGAACAGACACCAGTCATATTGAGGTGGAGGGTCAGCGGCTGCTCTGGGTATTAAGGAGCCCGTGCAGGCTAGGCAGACTCAGATTGGGTTGGTGTGCGGCCAGGCGGTGATGTCAGATCGCATTCTGCTCAGAGACCATGGGCTTTATGACAGAATGGGGTGCTGAACGAATGAGCTCTGATAGGGCAGACAACAACAACAAAATGGGGTGCTGCTTGCGTAAAGCCTAAAGACGCTGTTAAGAAAACAGATTATTTGTACAAAGAATCCTCTTCTTGCAGTGACTCACAAATGTTCACATCTATTGTGATCTTGATCTGTTGCTGAATCACACACTGAAGGTACTTAATTAGGTATTCTGTAGGATGTGGATATTTATAGGACACAAAACAATGATGATGTCACTTTTGGCTGACATCAGTTTGTGATCTACGGGGGGGGGGGGGGGGCAATAGCTCTCTCTCTCTCTCTCCTTTCTGTCGAACAGGATTGGTCTCTCTTTCATAGCACTGCATAACCACTATTCTCAGGAGGAGTATTACGTCTCGAAGTGAGTTATTGATGCTTTGAACCTAGAAAATTTGATTACACTTTATAAATTGTGCCCTTCTGCACCAAATCTAGGGACACGATTCTAATAATGAAGTGGTCACACAGACGAAAATTTAAAACCAAGACAGAACAGAGATGAAAGAAAAGACTAAAAATGAATCACTGCAACTCTTCTTGGCTGTTTTTTTTTCTGCTGTTGAAATACATGGCCTTGTAGGCATACAACTGGTCATGATTGATTGGTTGATTAACCTGTTTTCTTCTTTACAGAACAACAGAAGAGGATACATGTGGATACACAAGGAAATAAAATTGACCCCCTGTTTTAGTGTGTTAAAAGGGTTAACCGGAAGATGTCAAAACAGGAATTTTCCATTACAGCAAGCTATTTGTGTACATGTCCTTACATTTTTACAACTGCCTACATAAAATGACATCTGTTGAGGTAACCATACTACAGTATAAATGTACTGTTTCAGTCTCATACCCTAATAAATTCCAGCTTGGTGTCTATACAGTGGCATTACACTTCTGCTCCATGGGTATCAATATTAATGTAGAAGATGCTTGTTATAGCTTTTGTCATCAATGTGTTGTCCGATGGGACTTTTCAGCTTGGGGGCCATTGTGGCTGCAGTGTCCATAGGGCTCAGGTTCATGTGTCTACGAAGACCCAAGTTCGATTCCGACCATTTCCTGATCCCATCCCATCTATCTCTCCCATTTGCTTCCTGTCACCCTTCACTGTCCTATCTGAATGAAGGCAAAAAAAAACAAACGTTTAAAAAAACTTTTTTTGGCATTGACATTGTCTCACTGCTTTTTATGTAGTCTCACTGCTTTTTTTATTATCTTCTTCCTCACTTTCCAATGAACACCTCCCAACACAATGACAATGTGCGTACATTTCTTCGTTCTTTTCCCTTATCTCCTCCCTATCTCCTTGTGAGGCTTGGAGGGCAGAGAGGGGAAGAGAGAAAGAGCATAACAATAAATGATATTTATTCACAAAAATGGCAGGTCATAAGATGAATTACTGTATAAAGGGGTAGTAGTAAAGATTCAAATTAAATAATTTACTTAATGGGGGGACATCACATACAAGCACACACACACACACACACACACATTTCATACCATCCATTGCTTATGGGGATGCCCATTGCTGTGAGCAGGCAGGGGGTATATGAAAGGAATAAAACACAGGAAGAGTTGCTTTCTCTCCTAGAGGAATCATAGCACCATCTTGTGGGCAAAAGGCAGAAACACACAGAGACAGAACATTAGAACACAGCTGTATGTAATAGTATACACACCTATCAATATAGCTGAATTCATCCTAAATAATGAACTTGTGGTCATTCATGAAAGAAAAGGAGAGGGGAATGCTACCCAGGGTCAGTAAAGTTGCAGGCTTCTGTAAAACTAGCGGCTACTCATCATTCCAAATAATCAACGAAAAAAAGTTAAAAGAATTGAGGCATTCCTGTATGACTTTAAAACCCCTTTATTTGACACATGTTAAATGTGTACATTAAATAACGGCTTTTTAACTTTACAGGGTTTTTCTTTCAGTGTTAATACGTTGCCTGAATAAAACCTGCAGGATATGTCCATAAATCATTCATCAACAAATGATAGCTTTCACTGCCGATATTAAGTAACCCTGGATGTAGGCTTACAATTCACAGTGTTTCCATAATGTTCCTCCAAAATGATCTGTTTAAGCAGATCATTAAAATCTCTACCTGCTCTACTTCTTGCTATGTTGAGCTTGAAGATGCTGTGCAGTGAAAGAACACTATGCAGCCTTTTCTTTCTACAGGAGCAGCAGTTACACATTGAATGAGGGTTAGTTATCTATTGGAAAATAATCAGATTGTCAAAGGCTGCTATTGATGCATTGATGATGTTGACTCTGCCAGGACCGCCACCAATGGCCATATTGCAACATTTTCCAAAGTGACATTTTTTAGTACTTAAGTTATTACATTCCTAGTTACTTTACTATATAACTTCCGCTGCCTCTTTTTTTTATCACTGACCTAATAGAAATAGTTATCTCTTACTCTAGTAGTTAATGGGGAAAGTAATAATATTACAGTAAAACATGACTACTGACTGAGTAATGCATTACTACACAACACTGTACCTGAGGATGCAATTCTAATTCTGTTATTAATATTAGAAGAATAGCAGTGAAAGAAGCAATTGTTATGGGAATCCAGCGTGAGGTATTACTGTAACTCTTCACACTTTCGTAAAAATGGTGTTTTCGTATCAAACAGTAAACACAAACCATCACAATAGTAAGCACACAATGTGCCAACAACACACTGATGGTATGAATAAAAAACACATCTGGCTTTTGCTTTCTTTGTGCACAAGGTAGACTATGTCAGTTTGAGGTCATACTTTTATCATAGTTCTGTAAACATACAGGGGACCAAACTTCAAGTATTCGTGTTTATTTACACACATCAAAACAAACACAAGTGTGTTTTTCCAAGTCAAAACACAAACTAGCATTTCACTGAGACAAAACAAATCAATCTACATCGGGTCGTCTCTCTGAAAATTTTGTCTACATTACATGCAATGTCCTAGTCCAAGTCCTAGTCTAATATATTCTGGAATGCCGTATCCAGGCCTGACATGACAATATCCCCACATGTAGACTGATTTTTTTGCCTGTAAAGGGCTATTTCTTACTCTTCTTACCCTTCCTCTTCCCCCTCCCCATCCTCCTCTTGCTCCTCCTTGTCCTCTTCACCTCCTTGTCCTTGTCATTCTCTCCCTCTCACTTCTTCACCTCCGCATCCTCTTCCTCCTCTAATTCTTACCTTTCTCACTCTTCCTGCTCCCTCTATTGTACCCATTGTACATTACCTGTGGCTTAGTGCTTAGGCTGATTGCAAAGTGAATTATCTAAAACAGTTTTCACATGAGAAAGTGTGCCAGAGAGTTGGCAAAATAGTGAAAATAATAGCCATACATGTGTATAGATTTGCTAGGAGTGTGTTGATCATGTGGAAATTGAGTTTAAAGCATGAGTTGTGTTTACAGTTCTGCAAAAAGAGTGCTGTGTAGTGAATTGTGCCTACAGTTGGGCAAAGTGTGTGTTACAAAATTGCAAACTGAGTGCAAAGCAGTGTTTGTGCTTTTAGTTTTGTGAACTCAGTGAGTGGTTTTGCTATAAGTATTAATAATTTTAGAAATTGTGCTATAAGAATCACAGTTGTGTTTAAGCATTCAGAAAAAACTGTAAGCAAGGTGTGTTAGCTTTTGCAAGAGAACTACAATGTTTTGCTGATTGGGTGAAAGGTTTTTCTATTTGTGTGTAGAGTTTTGCAAAAAAAGCCATACAAAAAATGTGCTTAAGCAATCAGAAAAAACTGTAAGGTTGAATGTGCTGGTCTTGTATAAGACAGCTAAAGCTTCTCTGATGGACTGAAATCATTTCATAACTCATGCCTCCACTTCATGGTAACAGCAATGCCATGAAACATGTAGGGCCCAGCAGAGTAGCCTAAACATGTACGTGCATGTGTGTGTGTGAATGAGAGAGAGAGAGAGAGAGAGAGAGAGAGAGAGAGAGAGAGAGAATATGTGTGTGTAGAGAACATACTCTGTGTTTGCACTCGTGTGTGCAAGTGTGTGCATTTGTATGTCATAACTCTGGTAAATAAAGTTTTATTCATTCATTAGACATTATTCATTAGACAACCTTAAATTATTAGAACATTCATAATAACCGTACAATGTAAAAAAAAAAAAAAAAATGTGCTGCCATCACTGAGACATATACTCAATGTCAGAAAAGGCAATGAAATATCCACCTGTAAGATACATCTTATGTGCATAGAAATTAATAAAATAAAACATACAAATAAAACATAAATGTTGAAATATTACAGTTAACATGTGTCATTCCAGGATATGTCCAGCCTTCAAGTAATGTAATAAATATGAAGTGTCTGTGTGTGCGTGTGTGTACTGCGCGCGCGCGCGTGTGTGTGTGTGTGTGTGGTGTGTGTGAAACTCAGTACAGGGACATCACATTCAGGAAAGGGCCTTAATTAACAGAGAATGCCAAGGAATCAGCCAATCACACTCTACATCTCATTTACTTTTATACTGTATTTAGATTTTAAATATGTTTCAAATGGGGTCAAGTAAATATAAATATAGTAATCAGATAAAGATTTTATAAAGCAATTATCAGGACTAGATTCAACATGATGAGCCTTACTGTCACACGGTTCATCATTAACATAAACAGAGTCTCCTGCAGTCTGGTTCTACTGGGCTTTGGCATTAGCTGAAACTCTACAAGCTTGGCAATGATACAAGACTCATTAAAATGCTTTTACTTCACAGCGTTGAGGACAGCGACAATGTGATGATGGGTTTCACATTGAAGAAGTCAGAATGGTTCTTTCATGAATTACTTTGCCTTCAAGTAGAGAGTCCCTGTCTTGTGAGAAAGGAATTAATATCTTTACAGCTCTTTGAAAAATAGAATTACTATTGGACACGTGCTGTGGATGTTCAATATTGCAAAAGTTGTAAAACAATTAAAAATTTAAAAATAATTGAACTGTACTTCTTATCTGTTCAGAATACTATTTTAAAACATCATACAAATGTTAATTCAAATCAGCTCAGTGGCTGAAAAACTTAAATAAATTAAAATAAATATTACACATTCCTATTCTTATAACTACTGATTATAGCGTTTTGGAAGGAGCTCCTCATATATTCAGCCCCAAATGTAAAAAAAAAGAGATTCCATAAAATCCATGTTCCATAAAATCTGGAGCAATTGCTCTCTTCCAGTAAGCCTGTCTACTTTTATCTGACTCCATGATCTATGTAAGTTATGGCAGTAATGTTACCTACACCTCCAATCAGTTAAGATCCAATGTCAGTTATGGCAATAACGTTACCTACACCTCCAAACAGTTAATATCCAATACAATCCTCCTCACACTTACAAAATCACAGTTCTTGTCCAGTTGTCCAGGAGTCAAGAAACGTAAAACTATACAGCTACAATTATGTGTGCATCTAGAATATGATATAGATCTTCAGAAAAGGTTACGTTTATAAATTAATTAAATTAGTCACAGTTGCATAAAGTCAATATATAAAATTGCACAATCCAGATTAGAGATCTGATTAGAAAAAAATCTACCTGAGATAGAGGGTGAAACCCATATGTTTCCATCAGACACAGACACAACCAGTGATTATGAGATGAGCCCACTCAGGATGCAAGAACAGATGGAGAGAGAGAGAGAGAGAGAGAATGAGATAACATGGGAGAGAGGGGAAAAGAGGAAGCAATAGAGAAAGAGGAGAGCTTGATCATTGGTCAGTCCTGGATGATCTTTCTCAGAGTGGACAGCAGGTTCTTCAGGCCGTGCATGTAACCCTCGTCAGGGCTTTCGCTGGGAAAGACGTGGGCAAAGTCGATCATCCTCACCTCTACGTGGCCTTCACTTCCCTCTTCCTCAAGCCATCCACCCTCCTCCTCCTCTCCCTCCTCCTCCTCCTCCTCCTCTTCCTCACACTCCACATTCCCGTTACTCTGTCTCAGACAAGGGGCTGAGCCATGTGTCTGACCTCCGTTCTGCAAACTGTCCGGGAGGTCTCCGCCGCAGCCTCCCCGTCTGCAGGAGCTCTTGGCTGGGGATCCCTCGTGGGAAGACTCCTGAGGCGGTAGGTGGTGGTGGTGGTTGTTGTTTTGTTCTGCTTCTGTGTGTGCACCCGACGCGCCCTCGTACACAAACAGCAGGGAGCTGGCGTAGAAGTGAAGCTGCTTTTGGCTCTCGAACCATCGCAGAATGTTCTGGACTTTGCGGATGCAGAGACGGATGGTCTGCTTATGGAGCTTTACGCCATCATGGAAGAACTCAGCCAGACCTACAGACAAGACAAGGGAGAGAGAGAGAGATACTTTTAAAATGCCTTAATTGAACCATTACATCAAAAACACTTCAAAACCTAAATAACCCCCCTTCCCAGAGAGAGAGAGAGAGAGAGAGAGAGAGAGAGCGAGAGAGAGAGAGAACACTGAAGGTCACAGGGTTCAGAGGGAGACTGTCTAAGAAGAATGGATGCAACCCTACCTCCGGCCAGAGTGTCCTTTCCCAGGCTGCGTCCGAAGAACTGATCATGGCAGACGTAGCAGTCACGACTTGGCTGATATACCTAGTAATAGACAAGGCCAGAAGGGTCAACATACTCACCCAGAAACAACAACAAAGTTTGCATTTGTGTGCACTCTGATACACCCACTCTAACACTAAATCCTTACCCCAACAACACAAAGTCAGCTACTCATAATTCAGTCTTCTGCTCTGCCAGGTTGTCAACAACAGTATGACTTTATTCAATCTGTAGCGAGAGAGAGGCCATTTAATTTCTCTGGCAGAGATTGAGTTTTGTTGTCATAGGCAGCCGGAAGCAATAATGTCAGCCTGATCTCAACAACTTTCAATGCAGCCTGCCTGCCACTGTGGCAGACTGTTCAGGAATGTCTGCACAAGCACAAGACAGGTGATCAATTTGATCTCCATATGAGAGAAATTCACTTCCATAACTGTCTGAGTGAGACTGAGCTAAGGGACAACATTGTTTATGTATCTTTGTGTGTGCAAACAAGAGAGAGAGAGAGTGGGCATGAGAGAGAGGGGGAGAGAGAAAAAGAGAGAGCAAGAGATGGAGAGAGAGAGTGCAAGAGCAGGAGAGAGGGAGAGATAAAGGGATCTGCTGGAGTGAAATTGATGAGATGCTTATTGAAAAGAAATGAAAAGAAAGGGAGAAAGAGTGTAGAGGGAATTGAGGTGAAGACAGAAGACCGATAAAACGAGTGACCAAGCAAAAGGACAGCGAGCGGGGGTGTAAAGGACAGGGGTGTAAAGAAGCTGGCGTCAAACTGAGAACACAGGAAGTGATGTGATGACATGCCAGAGACCAGTGGGAGGTCAGCCCTGGATCACCATGACAACATCAAAACCACAACACACAGAACCTGTCAGACGCCAATCGGTAACTAGGCCGGCATCTGACAAACCTAACTAGCATCTGACAAAACAGACAACAATGCCCACTGGATAACAATCAATTATTTCACAGTGTTGTCAACTATCTATTTTAGGGTCTTTCAGTTGTATACAACCTGCGATATAAATATCAGCAGAAACTCTACAAAAACCTCCCTCTGTCAAACTCACAGGCAAAAGCAAGTGAACACAAAGCAACCACAAGCACGATGCCCTAGCCTTAGCAGCTGCAGTGACGGGCAGTCTTAACTATCCTGTTTGCACTGTGAGGTGGAGCTTTTGGACCGTTGATCCGATAGTACTTCCCTTTGTTCAAACTATGGGACCATAAAAGTCTAATCACATTTCCTCTGTCATGTTGCTGGGTGACGGCCGGGTCATGAGACAAGCGGCTGCTCAGTTCAGCTCTAGGCCTCGTCCTCGTTTAGTGATAGCTTGGAGGAAAAGGTTATAGGGACAGCTAACCAGGCAAACACAGTTTAGACTGCTTGACCAGGGTGAAGAAGACACAAAGGAGGAGCTGAAACAAGCTACAAGATGGACATAAGACTGACACAGGCATGAACACACAGACGAACACACGCATGCACGCACGCATAGACGAACGGACGCACACATACACACAGACACACACACACACACACACACACACACACACAAGTTTTCTCTCCCTCACCCTCATGCCCAGGAGCAGGAAGCCGATCTCCTCCATCAGCGGGTACTTCCTGATCTGCTGCTGGCGCTTCTCGGGCGAGGCCAGGGGGTCGTAGCTGCGACGGCCCACCTTCAGGTCCATAATGCACGGCCTGGAGAACCGCCGCGTCACGTCCTCCAGCTTCAGGTACAGCTCTACGAGCAGAAGGGACCAGGGGCCAAAGTCAGATGGACAGACAGACAGACGGGCCGCTGCAGCAGCACGGAAAGGTGACGTAGTGCTCGGCTGCACCAAGTATGTTTAAGGAAATAAGTGTCATAGTCTTCTTCTATCACACACACACACACACACACACACACACACACACACACACACACACACACACACACACACACACACACAGTTGTCTGTTAATTCCAAAGTGAGCAAATGCAGATAAACAAAGTGTGTCTCAGCCTTTCTTTATCTTCTTTAAGTGCTTAATTAGTTTAGTTACTGTAGTTTCTGTATGAGGTTTCAGAGGGATACATGAAGCAATGTTGCCCATGCATAACAAGATGTGACACAAAAGAAAACATTTAGTGACCAGTTAGACACATCTTGAAAAGTGATTATGATTCACACACACACACACACACACACACATAACACACACACCTCCAAACACATGCACACTTCAACAGAAGAATCAAGCACATAGAAAGGAAATCGGAAAGAAATCAGTGCTTCTCTGAGGCTGTCTGTGTGAGAAGACTCCAAAGCTCACCTTCCAAAGACTACTGACACCATGAACAGACTACTGACACTCCCACAGACAATAGCCCACCCAGTACTACTGACACTCCCTCAGACAATAGCCCACCCAGTAGGACAACACCTCTTTATTGATCCCTCTACTCTGCCGTTTATGTCAATAATGGTTGTACAAACAGAAAAACAAACCTTTCATTTTCTGTGTATTACAACAAATCCATCCCAAGACACAAGACACATTTCAGCTTGATTTGAACATTAATTTACTGTTTGACAGAATCTTAGAAGGTCGGAACCAGACTGAGGGACCATGAACTTTACAAGTGAAATGAAACCTTCAAAGCAGAGATACTGATGGCTATCACATTTCCCCACCTTAAAAGGAGCTCAAGAAAACAAACATCGGGATAACTCTTTGCCATTCCAAACAGGTTCTCTGTGCCCTAACCCAGGTGGCAGGATCTAGTAGAAACAGGTTTTGGTCTCATTTCCATGAGATTGTAATGTCATGACCTGATTAGAGGGGCTTCTCCTAAATGATTAACGACACCTTCTCTTTACAGAGTAGGTCCTAGTTTCAATCATGTCAATTATTAGTTTACTCTTATAGCTGAAGCTGCTTTGAGAATGTAATGCTTAATCAGAGATAGAGAAAAACTTTATTTTCTAATTCAGTCAAGAAATGTAAAAAGGCCTTAAGATTTACAGTATGATTTCATGTCTGAATACTGCCAGTATAGATCCATTCAGAACATGCATATTTATTCATTCAAGATAATAATACACACATTTTCATAATTTTGCCAAGTTGAGAATGCCAAATCACCTCTTAATATAACAATTTAACAACCTTGGTAACTTTCTGTGAATTTTGGCAAACAATTTATTTTTTTTTATTATCTTTTATATGAACAATGAACATGGTCCTGAATTCTGTTGTGATTACAAACATGCATGTACATATAATGCCTTTTACACCTCAAATGAACATGACTCACAAACGTCTTTATGTATGTTCAGTTGAAATTTGATCTTCCTCCCAATAGACTACAAAGACTAGCCTAACCCCTTTGAGCAAGCTGCAACAAAGCAGCATTTAAAGGTAAGTCTATTTGCTTAAGTGAGGTAATGATCAACTCTCAATTTGCAGACTACCTGCTTAACAGATGAGGTCATTCAATCCTATCATTTGTTGATTACTTTTATAAGCCTCTCACAGCAAGTTAATACACCTTTTGCATGTAGCTCCGCCTGATAAACTTGTTCAGTAGGTATATGCTGCAGCCAACCACAAACAGGTAAAACAAGCCCTGTAAGGCCTGGTTATCTGTGGAATTCTATGCAAAAGTGTAAAGTAACTGATAACAGATCCAGTACATACAAGAACAGCATAATCTAATCAAAGATTATAGTCCAACAATTCATTTATTTGGAGGAATTGTCTTAGGGGGCGATCAGACAGAACACGCTTTGCCACTTATAAAATGCGAGGTGCACTATGTTTTCATAAAAACTTGGGCACTTTTCCACTTTGGGTTGAACTTTTTTCAATTCAAGACACTCAGAGCGCCTTTGCAAAAACACGAGGCGCAGCAGGCGCACAAAACGCAAGGTGCTCTGGGCGCATTAGCAGTGCGTAAAACGCTTACTGCCAATACGAAACATAAAAAAGGCCTCACTCCAAAACCGCGTCCTGTCTGATTGCCCTCTTGGGTTGTCATATCCTTATAACATGTTGACCACTAGAGATTTGCTTATAGACGCTATAGGACATTACCATTGGGTGAGTCTGATGATGCCCAGGTGCCGTAGAATACGGGAAGGTGCGGCCGCAGGGATAACACCTGAGGGTCGGAACAGTCCCGAGCAAACACCTGCGGCAGGCAAACAGGTATAAATTACATCAACATCAAAACACACACACACACACACACACACACACACACACACACACACAGGAAACACGCCAACATACTCACACACAAACACATGCACAGGAAACTCTCACTCTCACACTCTCACACACACACACAGAGAGAGAAACACACAGAGAGACAGAGGACACAACCACACACACACTCACACACACTTGATATAGTCCTCAACACTACTAACTAGAACCAGGAAAATAATGTCCATTTCACCTTATGGATTGTGATGAACATCGATAAAGCATTATAAATGGCATGTGTTATTACCTACATGAAAGCACAAATGCCTAGCTCTTCAATTTAACTAATTATTCAATATTTTGTTAACAGTTCTTAAGATACAAAGAACAATTTGTCAACCACCTCTAATTATGTTTGTTGATGTTTGTGAATGCAGGAATGTTAATGAATGTATTCTTAAAGCAAGGTGTTGACAGACAAACTGACAACTGATGGGTTTTTTTATCTACTGACACACATTGTCGATACGATGGAAACAGGATGTTTTGAGCCATTAGAAAACCTATTGGAATTGGTGCTAATTGTTAATGGAAAGTGCTGATGAAAGGGAAATGATATAGCTACAAGAAACAAACAGTAGGTCACCAACTGATATGACATCAAACATCTCAAACCTAGAGGTCTATCAGTCACTACATGATTACTTTTTCTTTTAAGTATTTTCTCAGTTTGTACAAGGAAGTTTAAAAAATACAAAGAGGAAGACAGCGTTCTTGAAATCTTGCAACAGACACCAAGGCCCTTGGATAGAATTCTATTATTGAACTTCACTGTTATTACGCAGTGAATGTGCGTGTGTGTGTGTGTGTGTGTGTGTGTCTGCATGTGTGTGTGTGGGCACATGCCTGTGTGTGCACGCATGTGTGTGTGTGTGTGTTACCTGTGTGTAGAAGTGCATCTCTCGAGTGCCTCTGGGGGGTGGCTGAAGCTGTTTAAGCACTGTGCCATCAGGATGCTGCAAGATACCTGCAACCACAGAAGCATCAAACTTTAGTTGCAGCCGTGGCCCACTGGTTAGCACTCTGGACTTGTAACCGGAGGGTTGCCGGTTCGAGCCCCGACCAGTGGGCTGTGGCTGAAGTGCCCTTGAGCAAGGCACCTAACCCCTCACTGCTCCCCGAGCGCCGCCATTGTAGCAGGCAGCTCACTGCGCCGGGATTAGTGTGTGCTTCACCTCACTGTGTGTTCACTGTGTGCTGTTGGAGTTTCACTAATTCACTAATTGGGTTAAATGCAGAGACCAAAATTTCCCTCACGGGATCAAAAAAGTATATATACTATACTATATACAACAAATCCCCACAGTTCTCCAAGCAGCACAGGCACACGACACACCAAGAAAAGCAACACATGATGGAAGAGCCTTTTCTTTCTTTTCTGGACATTTCTTTTACATTCTACTGCAAAAGTCAAGTCACTTCCCTGTTTGGTGTAACAGCTAGTACTAAATACCAGCTAAATACCGTAATATGTATTTATTCAACTGTATGACTGCTTGAACTCGTCTCTCTCTGAGTCTCTGTTGGACTCAGTTGTACCACTATCTAGTGATTGTTTTACAGCATGTCATAACTCTATGATTTAAGTGCTTATATACATCATCATTATCTGAAGCCAGTAATTCCTAAATGCTTCTGCAGGAATATTATGCGTTATTCAGCTTATTTTTTCTCACACCCTCAGACACACACACATACACACACCCACACATGCTCACAGTCTTACACACGCTTTGTTCAGAAATCCCCTTGAATGTGAGTGCTGAGCACACAGTGTCTGTATGACCCTGCCTGGGTCAGGTGCTGACTGCGGGGAGTGGAGCGCTCAGCGCAAACTCATTCAGCACCCACACCCACGCCCACGTTACAGGAAACACTGGCCCGCTGCTGCTGCTGAGGCAATCACTCCCACAGCGACCAAAGAACCGCAGGTCAGCTTAAACTCCACACCAGGGCCGTAACCGTCCAGGGTTTACAAAAAAAGAGTGCGGTCTGGGGGACTGGGGTTGGTTAGTTTTTGTCAAAATTACACGTATATAAACATTACAGGGAAAGAGTCCTGTTGCTATAGGCTATTTACAAGACACATATTATTTGTGTTTTATTTGGACTGTGCAATGAGCTTGGTCTAGGACTAGGCCTACTCTCAAGAATGGACACATGGGAGAAGCCCAAGCCTACATTTCATAATGATTTACTGCAGACAGAAGAGTATAGGCTACTGGTGATTATTGTGTGGCCTATAGGCCTAGGTTCCTTGAAATTTTCACTTTCCATCTCTGGATATGTGTTTGTGCCATAATGCAATGAGGCAATGCATACCTGTCAGTGAAGCAATCAGGCTACCTGAGAAAACGCGTCGTACCAACATAGCCAGCAGGTACAAACTCCAAACCTCATCCACAGCCAACCCTTCTCTGACTCATAGCCTGTCATAAACTAACTGACATTCAGGCACAAATCGTTCAAGAACCTACAAGACTAGGCTAGCCTGTGTATAAAATCTTTGCGGACCGATCTGTAATGGAAAAAAGTAAGCTGAATATTTGCCATTAATAAGCCTAATAGGCTTGATTGATGTTTTAGTCACTAATCTAGGCGTAGGCTAGGCCTACACATGAAGTATTAGACTATATAACTCCTTAAAATACGTGTGAGTGGTATTTTGAAGTAGCCCAAGTTAGTAAGTAGGCTACACTCTTTAGGTGATATTGTGTTGCCAACTAACCCACTTTGTTGATGCCATATTTGTGTCCGGCCACCTGATGTGACAGTGGAACGCATCCATTCAGTCGCCTCTCGTCGCCGTCCGGGGCTTGATCTCGCTCAGGTGCCAGGGAGTTCGTCTCTTCTGACTTCTCTGACATGTTACGTCCAGTGTTTGGTGGTGCTTCGGTTATTCAAAAGTCACGGAACATAACAATACATTTAGGTAATAGCCGCTGTCATACCGCTGAGGGGAAACCGTCAACCGGCTAGAGTAGCCTATCAGTCCGGGTTTACAGCTGACTGACTTCGAGTGTGTTGTCTCGGCGTGTGTAGGAGGCGCCGAGCCTGTTGTGCTCATCGTTCACAGCACTGTCAATGGAAAATACCGTTTAGCCACGTCCCACTTCCTTAGGACTCGCCCACTCTCCGCCCCGTAGTAAGTTACACATTCATTCAAAAAACAGATAGGTCAGTAGCCTAGTCTATGCGTTTTGACATGAGAGTTTCTAGAACTGCTAATAGCCCACCAGGGATGCCCATTGTCGGAAATAGACGTTGTTAATCTCGTTTAATTATAGCAAGGTGAATCATGAAATTCAAGTAATTGATTATCAGTGCATTTCACCCTGAATTCGTGCCAAGACAGTCGCACCCGACATTGCCTACATTCAAGAAAACAATATGCGGCTATATGGCTAAGCGCAACAAGTCAGATCAGATCATCATAATTTGCCATGGGAAAAGTCCTTGAAAAGTCCTCGCTTTAAAGTGCAAATGCAACATAAAAACAGAATAAATTGGTAGCCTAGTGTTAAACAATGGACAGGTCGTCAGAATGGAATGCTAATGGTAGTGGGGGGCAGTGTTGTATAAAGTACTAGAAAGCAATACTTGAGTAAAAGTACAAGTATCGTACTAGAAAAAGGAAGAACATTTTGGTCATGTGGGATGAGCATTTCTAGGGCTTACTCCCCAGGTCACCGTCACTCACACACACACACACACACAGGCCACCTATGTCCAGCAGCTACTAATATGCCAGTCATTAGTTGAAACTGAAAAGGTGTCTGTTCATCTTCAAAAGAAGCTGGTTTTCAAAGTTGCCAGAATTCAGTGCCCGGGAGTTTCAGGCCCAAGACCGACCATAGTGGTGGAAATTGGATAAATTAAGCAACATTTCAGCTCTTGCTATATCCTGTAGTTTTTATTAGTACCATGGTTCAACAAATGTGTAAAGGTTATATAATAATTCACTTCAACTGAGAAGTTAACAAAAAATATTCCACTATTCCACAAGTTACCAAAACAGAAAGAAAGAAAGCCTTTGAAATGTAGCCTATCTCATGCTTCCACAATGAGGCATATTGAACTAATGTTTAGGCTACATGTTTTTTGCATGGGTAGGCTATATTGTTGTTTGGTGATTTAGCCTACTCCTTTACTACACCCTCTTCTGAGCAAACAAGGCATATAGGTTTATCATGTAGGGTCATTGCTCTTTCTTACATTAAATAACTTTAATTTATCCTCTCTACTTGTCCCTGTAGTCATGGCCTCCTCATCACTAATTTCGGGCTCATCATTTTCAGTGGTCGACTGGTTGATCTGCTGCTCAGTCTCTCCTGGCCTCTTTCTACCCTCCATCCTTCCTGACGCTTGTGTAGGGCCGGCTTGGCTATCCGTATCTGAGAAAACTTTTTGGAAAAGGAGTAGGCTATATGGACCCAACCAACTCTTTTTGGGAGGGAAGAACTCCCTCACGTAGGCTACAACCCATGCAGAGGCATTGCATTGGTGTCATGCACAGAATGCGGAACGTGTCCTACTTTAAGAAAAGATAGACTAACGTGACAAATGTCAATATTTGTTTCCTCGACCGGGCCAAAAGTGAAGCGGCCCCACCGGGAATTCTCCCGATTACCCACCCCGGGCCTGATTCAGTCTTACTCTTCTTGGACTGAAGACAACTCCTTCGATGCTATGGATAAATAGCCTTTCACAGGCCGCTAGGGCAGGTAGCCGGTGTACAGAAACATTTCTTGCAAATACGGCCACGGGTGTATGACGTTATATTCACCACTACCCTGTTCACGGAGTTATTGTCGGGGTGGTCGTCTATGATAACGGGAGGTCCTCCAGTAGGTGATCGTGCTTCCATGGCGGTTTCAGTTGTGCGTCCTCCTCCTTTAGCAACAAACAAGACGTGAAATAGAGCGCGCAGCGTGCGGAGCGTGCGTAATGCAATCTAGGAGCAGTGATTCGCCAAACCTTCCTTATTGCAGTCGCACACATTTTTTCTAATTTTATGTTTTAGTAACGAGTAACGAAGATGCTTAGTGGAAATATAACGGAGTAAAAGTATACATTTTATCTAGGAAATGTAGTGGAGTAAAAGGGGAAGTTGACATAAATTTAAATAGCGATGTAAAGTACAGATACGTGAAATTTCTACTTAAGTAGGCTACAGTAACGAAGTATTTGTACTCCGTTACATTACAACACTGGTGGGGGGAGATCAGATTTATGGTTATGGGAAGCTGTTTATGAGTCTAGTCCTGGAATTGATGCACCTCACCATGTTGCGAGGGCAACCGGTCAAACAGATGGTGGCATGGGTGTGTGTATATGATTATATTTCTCGCTCTACTGAGGCAGCGAGAGTTGTAGATGTCAACAGGGTGGGGAGGCGTCCAACCAGTTCTTTCTCTCCCCGAGTCGCCGCCATGAAGGTCGAGCTCTGCAGCTTCAGTGGTTAGAAGATCTACCCCGGTCATGGCCGACGGTATGCCAGGATTGACGGGAAGGTTTTCCAGTTCCTGAATGCAAAGTGTGAATCTGCTTTCCTGGCCAAGAGGAACCCCAGGCAGATAAACTGGACTGTTCTGTACAGGCGTAAGCACAAGAAAGGCCAGTCTGAAGATGTGGCGCAGAAGCGCACCCGTCGGGAGTGAAGTTCCAGAGGGCCATCACCGGTGCCTCCCTGGCTGAAATCTTGGCCAAGAGGAATCAGAAGCCTGAAGTTCGCAAGGCCCAGAGGGAACAGGCAATAAGAGCTGCTAAGCTTAGAGCTTAGAGATTTCTTCTCCTTTTGCGAGAAGGGTCACGGCACCAAATCTGCGAAATCTTTACCACCCTCTGCAACCTATCACTGTCTGCTTCAGTGCAGCTGGTAAACACACCGAGATGTCAGCAAGCCCCTCAATGCATGTAGAAGGTTTCCAGCAGCTTGTTGACCAGTGTTCTTGAGCACCCTCAGAAAGTGGACTCGCTGCTGGGCCTTCTGGGTGACTGCCTTCTCGGACCAGGAGAGGTCGGCAGAGATGTGGGTGCCAAGAAACTTGAACGTGTTTACCCTCCGTACACATCGTACTGTGACATCGTTAATGTAGATGGTGTGGTCGGTTCTGTTTTTCCTGAAGTCCAGTATGATGTTTTGGTTTTGGTGGTGTTCAGCTGGCGCGCCTGCAGGTGTACGTCCGTACGCACTGTGCGTACCATCAGGCTACTCAACAGCGAGAGAAAATTTCCCTTGTGTGTGTGTGTATTCACACCAAATTGGCCTACCATACTATCACAACTATGCACAGTATCCCATTAGCTGCATGCCATCAGGCTATTTACCATGTTCTATTACGTAAAGTTAGTGAACACGTTATCAAAATTAACGTGCACACATTTTGTTTGAGCAGGAGAGAGAATACGCACGCAGGCACGCACAGGCTACTTGTTGTTTTCTTTTACTCGGCTATCTATCTATATATATATATATATATATATATATATATATATATATATATATATATATATATATATATATCAGCACACAATGTTGAGCTAATTCACTCAATACTCAATCATGGATATCACAAGTTTTAAACAACGAAAACAGAAAGGATGGAGGCAATTGGTGTGCTTGTTAGAACGTTAGACTGCACTAAAGCCAGACGTCACGTTACTCTAGAACAAAACTAAAGGTAACTTTAGCCTGTATAGGGCTGTATCAAGTTGTCCAAATGAATAGTGTAGACGTTGTCGTTGTATTATTGCATGTGGATGTTGTTATGCTATGTAGGCTACTTTTTTGCTGACTGACCAATGCACGGACCTAAAACGGACAAATATTGTTCACGAGTGATTTTTATTTGCGGGGGGGGGGTGATGGGTGTGCGTACCATAGAATTAATTCCTGCAGGCGCCCCTGGTGTTCAGAATTAGGTTGTTGCCTGAACACCACTTTGTCAGTGTCTCAGTGTCTCGACCTAATTCTTGCAGTTTGCTTTGTCACCGTCTGAAACACGACCACATTGGTGTCGTCAGCGAATGTGAGGATTGTGTTCTCAGGGTAAGTGGGAGTGCAATCATGAGTAGGCCTATAGAGGAAATAGAGTAGGGGGCTCAGCACACAGCCCTGAGGGGAGCCGGTAGCCTACTGAGTTTGTGGGAGGAGGAAAGGTCGGGCGAGTTTCACTGTCTTGGGGGCGGTTCATTAGAAAGTCCCTTATCCAGGAGCAGGGGAGTGAGGGAAGGCCCAATGCTGACAGCTTGGTGACCAGTATGTCTGGGATGATGGTGTTAAAAGCCGAGGTGTAATCCACAAAGAGCATTCTCACATTGCACCTCCACTGCCCCAGGTGGCAAAAAGCAGTGTGCAGACCTGTGACATGGCATCATCAGTGGATCTGTTTGTTCGGTAGGCGTACTGTTGGGGGTCGAAACCGAGGGGGGTGGCAGGCTGTGATGTGATGCTGAACCAGCCTCTCAAAGCACTTTGTGATGACAGGTGTGAGAGTAACTAGGCGATAGTCCTTGAGACAGTCAATGGTGGATTTTTTTGGAACAGGGATGATTGTAGATTTCAGGCAGGATGGGACGATGGCTTGTGACAGGAAAAGGTTGAAGATGGAAGTGAAGACGTGTGAGAGCTGGTAATAGGCTACATGTCCAAATACAATAGGTGTTACACTGAATAATGTTTCAATCATAAATGCTTAGGCTTAGATGTCCAAGGCTTAGGCTGTCCAATGACAATAAAATATATTATATTCTATCAACAAATGAAGACATGAGTATTGCACTTGGTTTAAATGCTTTTTAATAATTATAATAAACCAAATCAAATAATACAAAACATACATAATGGTGCCAAAAAGCTAATAACAGCTCTATATATTTACCATTATCTTCTCTCTTCTATGTACACACAACCCTGATCTCATGAAGCTGTGATGAACTATAGAGGAAAAAAGTATTTCAGATCAACAACTCACAACTTGCCACATTCTTGCACTGATTGCTTTCAAAGGAAGCGGCAGCTGTAGTAGTAGGCTGCGTACAAAAATAACTACTCTAGGGGAATAATGGATGTTTTATAAATCACTTAACGCTAAGTTTAACCAATACAGTAGATTCATGCTATGAAGAAACACCTTCAAGCTCATGAAATAGATGTACACCACATAGATCTTGCGGAAGAATTTCAACTGATTGACAGATTGAAGAATTTGGTAGCTAGGTCTTCAGATTACAGAAAATGCAGGGGGGAAAAAACACATAAATGGGGCAACAAGTCATCTCAGACAGAAAAATACTAGGCTACAAGTGCAAGACAACGGGTCAGTAATACTATGAAGTAGGTTGACATATTATTTATTTCAGTAAATAAATAACCTGACCAAGCAATGTCCACTAAAATAAATCAGTTGAATATCTGGTATCAAGTATGTTTCCATGTTTGTCAATGTTAACTGAATTGGCAGTTTATGAGGACAACACAAACCACATTCTCATGAAAAAAAGATATGAACCCTTCAGTGGATTGGCAACAAAGCACATTACAGCCAACATACTAAGTTTGAGGAACTGGATTATCTGAGGGAATTCTCTCATTTTAGACCAAACAAGACCACATTCGGGCTGTTTAAGACAAAAATGTACCCTGCTCTTGAATAACACTGCAGAACTTAAGAGCTAAACAAATAAATGACAATGATAGAGATAAGGCTACGTGCTGGAGGGTGATGCTGTAAAGACATCTCACATTAAATTAACTAGGAAGCATTGTTCCAGGGAGAAACACAAGCTCACATACATCCACACACTGCAATAACTGAAAGATGACAGACATGAACCGTTGAAGAGCTTTCCATGCCAATCCAACCCCTGAACATAGACAGGGCCATATGATTACTTTCGTGGCCAAGACCTATAAGACAACTCTCCTACACGTACTGTAAGCAGCACATAGATGGCTTAGTGCAAATTTAGAATGCCTTTTAGCAAACTAATCACACACACAGATAAATAAAATATACGAAAACCAGGCACTAGGCAAGCACAGCAATCACAGTTTACACATTCAATCACATTAGTGTATGGACAGTAGGAAGGTCAGACCAAGCTTGTCCTCTTCTGCACAAAAGACCAATGGCTCTTCACTCCCCTCTCCCTCTCTGGTTAACAAAGACAAGGGCAGACACAGAACATTGCAGGAATTGAAAGAGAAGTAGTAATCCCAATTTGAAAAAACAAACAAACAAACAAAAAACAGACTAAGACAGACACTGGTGTGCGTTTGTGAACAGCGAAAACATCCAAGGCTTGACATCATAGTTTGTGACTTTTGCCCTCATGCCTCTTTGCGTTTGATGATGAGAGGGCCGACATTGTCTCCCGTCTCTTGGTTATGTTTGGTATGGGCACCATCACAGTATGGGAACTACAGGAGAGCGAATTAAAAGAAAGAGAGAGAAAATAACATTCAGCAACATGAATGGAATAACACATAACTTAGCAGCATATCCAAATTTATATAAAACACAGTCATAATGAACATTATCTATTTGAAAGAGTGAAAGAAAACTAATGTCCAACTAAGCAAGGTGTTCTTTAATAAACTGAGGGTGGGCCTATCTATCTCTCAGCCCCATCAAAGTCTTTGGGCCTTAACTTACTTTCTTGGAACGCCAACAGCGACAGTACACAGCCTTGTCTCCCAGGTCCTCGATATCAAACGCATGTACCACTTTCGGATTGTCCTTCTGCAAATCCAGGTTCACCTTTGGCTTACTGCATTTACTTTTGGAGAAAAATGTTTGGTACACCAGGATGCCAACCGCAGTTGCTCCGGCGGTCAATGAGAAGGCCGCTATTAATTCGGCTGAGGAGAGAGATAAAACAGAAAAAAAAATACAATAACGTTATGTTAAGATAAATCACCCAACATTAACCAACAATAAACATTACATGTGGATTTACTACTGGCAAAGCGAAACAATTAAAACAAATGACCAACTGAATTCAACGCCTGGATTGGTCGACCTCATCACTGCAAAATAAAACCCCTTAATTTCACCCCTTTTAAATGCCTTAAATTGAGAAGGGTTTTAAGATCAAAAGAAAGCATTTTGTTAAGTAGAAATGTGTATAGATTAAGGTTAGGTATAAATTAAGGAGAGAAGCCTACTGAATTTACCCCTCAATCCCCCCCTTAAATCAAGGAATCCCTGAATTAACACCTCAACTAACACATCAATCACAGCAAATAAAGGGAACCCCTTACTTGACACCTTAAATGTAAGATTAAAGAGGTTTCACACCTACACCTTATAATTGCATTTTAAGATAAAACTAAGAGTCTGTTTTACAAATGAAGTGCCCCTTAATTAAAATGTTAGGTTTTGGTATGTTTTCAGGTGTAATTTAAGGTAAAATTGAGTTCAGTACGTTTCGTAGTGCGTGCAGAAGTTATCCAAGCGCATGGTAATTCAAGGTCAGGATGTTAGCAGGATCAACTCGGGATAGCTTGCTAGCTCGACTTAGCACAACGTTAGCCGCTAACAGTTAAGTATGGCAGCCAAAACACACTATTTTTTACAGTCTGTCTATCTATACTACACCATGATCAGTGTATACATTGTTCGCCGGTTGGCGTCAATGAACCAAAATCTGACGCAGTGCTGTACATTTGGTAGGCCTACTGTCAGGTTTCAGCTTTGCTTGCAGATCCTCAAGTTATAATATAACATTAGTTAACCATAGCGGTTAACTTATCTGGCCAGCCAGCCACCACAGTTGCGAAAGAAGACATCTTAGCTAACGTGAACGATATCTGGGCACAATAACATTAACGTTACAGACTTTCTTTGGTCGTGGGCTTAATCAGTCATAAAGACACCGCCACCTGGCACTAAACATACCGCCAGTGGACTGTTGTTTTACTATTCAAAATAATGTTAGGGTTTCTAAACAGCTTTGCTAACATTAACGTTAGGCTACGTTGACGTCACTTGGATCACATGAGGATCCTCTTGTAGCTGGAAAGCATTAACGTTATCAAATATTCCAAACAGATCAATTATAGGATATTTGTACTACCTTTGGATATAGAGCTTGAATTACTCATGGCGTAAAATTTGGATAGACGGTTAATCCTCCTTAGATAAAACAGCAACGTCCTCAACGCCGATGCACAAGTTGATCGCTTCGCTTCTACCAGAGAATGTCTAATAAGTAGACGGGCTCTGCTTCTACTCTAACGTTACCATAAAAAAAGTGACAACACACACACCGGGCGGTCCCCCGCGTGATGAAAGTGCACTTCGCGGAATTCAATCCTGCCCACGTTCTGCGCATTTAATGTGATTAAGCAGCGCCTGGTTACGACAGTAAACGATGGTTACGACGGAAAATGATAAACTTGCATAGATTCATGCAAGATCTTAGTAAACAGTGCGGTGGTAAATGCTTGATTGTGCACCATAACCATGCAAAAGACAGTCCAATTAAATATTAGAGTTGACTGCTTTTGGTAAAATAACTGCATAGGCCTTAGTGCATTTTTTTCTAAGTAAAGTGCAGTTATAGGCCTACTACAGTAGGCTACAGTGCAGTAGCCTACAGTACCTATGCTAGTATTTTCATTTCTATAATACTGCATTTCTGTAGGCATAAAGCACAGTAGCCTAACTATGCAGTACAGTAGGCTACAATGCCGTTTTCTCGTATCCAAAATTAGATTAGATTCAACGTTGTTGTTATTGTGCAGAGACAACAATGCAGTAGGCTACTGCAAATATTTCCTCCAAAACTGCTTTGACACTCAGACAACTGCAGTTTTGACATTTGAAGTAATGCAGTTATTTTTTTGTAAGGGAAGATGTTAAAAAGTAAGAAGAAAACAAAACAAAAACACAGTGTAATGGACAGATTGTGCATTTCGGATTTCTTAAGCAATAGTCAGGTAGAACCCCAGGAGAGGTGTGACATAAGGTACTAATGCATTTTTTTTAAATGACATAATTTGCCATGCCCCCCTTTTTTGACCATAAAAAAATAACTAGATGCACATTACTGTATACACCCATCATGCATGGTATCAAATGAAAGCTCTTCTCAAACAGACATTAAGGATGTCAATAAACACATGCTAAAAATTATTTCAAGTCCCTCCAGAGAACATAATAACTGTAAAGCCTGGTAAGGTCACACTGCTGCAATGGTAGGCTGAGCAACAAATTGTATCAACCCTCGATAATTAATCAAATAGACAAAGTTATAAGGAACAAAGTAGAGCTTTCTCACAGATTCTGAAAGCAACTATATACAGAACATGTCGCCAGGCTGGCCTTGTACACATCACAAACATCAAATGTCTCCTCCAAAAAACATTAATTTCTCCCTCGCTGTCATCAGTATCCTCCACTTAAAGTGTAGCCATCTTCAAATTTTTATTTGTTCTGTTCACCACCTTTGCCATGGCAGTAGGTGGTGCATGGTAGTCCATCTGACTGACATCAGCAAGAGGCCCTGGAGCACGCTGGCACTGCCTTGCATCCACAAGCAACAAGCTGTAGACCTGTTTTGGGTGCAATGTCAGTGTTGTTAAAGCGTTGAGGCTTTGGCTAGTATGGTGGATGTTAATATTTTTATTTCTCAAAAAGTCTGAATAATGAAATGGTTTTTTTTTCTGAGATGTTATTCTGGTCAGTCAAATAAAAATAAACGTACTTTCTTTGTGTGTGTGTGTGTGTGTGTGTGTGTGTGCTTATTTGTGCAACCCTCAGATCAGGCAGTGAATCCAAACCTCACAGGGAGCAAGTTGGAGAAGCTGTGTTCATGACACAAGACATACAAAGCACAGAGACGCCATATAGTCACTCCAGGAGAAACAGCAGGAGCTCAATCACCCAGAGTCTCACACATCCCCTTTGGCACCTTGACACTTCAACCTTGGCACGCTTGTGATGCACGTGTTTAACAAACAACCCAGTATCCCGTCCCGGAATCAGCAGCCCTTTACTAAACAGCAAGGAAACATGGACAATAACACTCACATACACACCTTCATTTATGAGTGTAAGACTGATGCCATTTAATCTTGTAAGCCTTTGATCTTAATAAAGCATCATATATGAGCTCTAATGACTCCTTATCTCCTGCCTTTGTCATAACCTATTTTATACAGTCTATGGTCATAACCAACCGATGACACGTGTAAACACAAACTTAAACAGCAGGAAACTTTGAAACAGAAATAAATCCAGCCATGCTCACAACTTTCAACTTTGCTGGGCTACACAGTGTACTGTGTTGTTATTGATAGCAATTATGCTCTACATATCCATCTTTGTCCATTAACTGTCTTTAACAGTAACAAGTTCACATGTGTTTCTCACACTGCCCATAACCTGGCCCACTGGTCTGGTCAGGAGCATTTACGTCTACACGTAAACTGACAAAGTAGCATGCATGATATGATAGTCATTAATAACCACAGATGAATTAGCTAACTCAGAGAGATAAAAACATGCCCCATGATTGTTTAACAGAAAACAGACAAGCACATGTTCTACAAGTCTTCTGGATGTGTAGTCATTCTCATCCACATGTAATTTCAAACTTGTGTTTCTCACACAATCCTATACACATAGCATGCTGAGCATTTATACCCTGCATTGAATTTCTACTTAGACTGAAGTCTCTAAAGATGATCTTAAGTTCAATTCAGTTGATATTAATATCTCTCATGAAGATCCATTAGGTCTGACCCACTCACAGAGATTCGGGCAGGTCAGGGTTTGATAAATGTGTGTACACTATTGCCCGAGATCATCAGTGGGACCTTAACCAAAGTAGCTTTGCAATGATTACTAAAGTGCAGATCATCTTCTTCCTTAGAGGGTTGAAGATGCTTATCTGGCAGTAGGGTACAATTTATGGTGATATTATCACTACTTTGACCAATAACACACACCTAAGCTGCCTTCAACAACAAGGCACATGGATTACATCTCACGTGTGCATCATTTACGATTGTGTTTGTTTAATGAATATCTGCTTGTCCCAAGGACACCACTCGGTAATATGTAGCCAGGTCACAGTATATCTGAGAGCTACAGCAATAAGAATCAGTACACCAGAAGAAGACAGCAGAATTGTCCAGTTTCATCATGAAGACCTGTGGAGTTCTGCTGGTGCTGCTGTGCTGCTGTTTGACTGAGACACAGCTGAGAGGAGAAACCATCAGTGATAATGAAATCACTCACCAGGGACACTATGGTGAAGCAGAGACCAGAGAAAATGAGGTTATAGGTGCAGCACAGAGAACTGAAGCTGCAGCCACAGCCTCCACCCAACAGACCTGCCAGCCTGACATCCACACTGTGCTGAGAGAGATGAATGCTCTGGTGGCAGAGCAGAGAGTGGAGCTCAGGCACACTAAGACACAAATGGATGCCATGGAGACTAGACTGATTGACAGACTGAGAATCAGTGAGAATAGAGCAGAGACTATGGAGACCAAGCTAAGTGCCAGTGAGAAGACAGTGGAGGCCTTGGAGATCAGACTGAGAGCCAGTGAGAGTCTGGTGAAACGACTAACAAATGAAAATAACGGTACAGGATAATTCATTCCAATCTTAAATGAATGTTTTTGTGTATCCTGTGATCCAACTTTTTATGTTTTGGTTTGTTCATTCATTTATCACTCCATTTCTCTCTCTCTCTCTGTATGTGTGTGTTCTCAGCTCAGTCCATGAATCTGAACCTCACTGTGAGTCAGGTGGAGGAGCTGAGGAGGGAGAGAGAGGAGAGGAGGGTGTCTTTCTCTGCCTCACTGCTAGCATCTGGTGCTGGAGATACAGGACCTTTTTCAGTAGCAACTCCTGTGGTCTACAGACATGTCTTCACTAACGTAGGAAATGCCTACAACCCAAACACAGGTATTACAAAAAACAGTTTATTTCAAAAACAAAAAGCCAATACAGTAGGATATAGTTGTAGATGTCCTCAAATTACCGGGCAAGTACTGGGTTTTCGGCATAAAAAAATGAATGAAGTGAAACAAAAGGCTATAATTATAGGCGTTACAAATATTTAAGTTTTTGAAAAACATTAAGAATGTTTTTCCCCAAATGTAACTGTGGGTTACGTAAACTTACTAAAATTACGTATGTTAGAACCAAGTGGTTATGGTTGAATAGGCCTAATGGTTGGATAATACAATTTAAAAAATATATTTAACATAACTTGCCTACACTTTGTGAAACATTGTACATTTAATGATAGGACCCTTACTGAATGATTTTATAAGTAAGCATGGGCGTCGGAGGGTTTTGAAAGTGGGTGGGACACTGAGTGTTTGGGGTCCTCCCCCAGAAAAAATGAACTAGACGCAATTTCCTGAATTCTGGTAGGCCTAAATTTTAACAGGTTGTTAGATACTTTTATCTAACAAAGTGAACCTATTGATTCAATGACTAATTCAGAACCAGCTTTAATAACATCATGATGCAGTTGCAATATCTGTTACTGTAAATGAATTTCTTTAATGTTTTGAATGCAGTCCCGGAGATTTGGGAGGATTCCCAGTTGGCCGTTAACGTCCCCTTAACAAAAAGTTAATGTGCGTTAATGCATATGTGTGCGGACATTGGTGGTTTACATACACAAGTGGCAACATGACAACATGAACTGACAACATGAACTGTGTGTGTGTGTGTGTGTGTGAGAGAGAGAGGGGGTGTACGTGTGTGTGTGTGTGTGTGTGTGTGTGTGTGTGTGTGTGTGTGTGTGTGTACATGTGTGTGTGGGGTGGGTGTGTTTCTGTATGCATGAATCCATATGTGTGTAAACATTGGTGGTTCACACGCACAAGTGGCAACATGACAACATGAACTGACAACATAAACTGTGTGTGTGTGTGTGTGGGTGTACGTGTGTGCATGTGTCTGTTTCTGTGTGTGCGTGTGTGTGGGTGCGTGTGCTTCATGCATGCATGTGGGTGGGAACATTGGTGGTAAGTTGTAGGAGTGTGTGTAAGGAGATGTCTTTCATCTTCTGGATGAAAATTATAAAGATAGTCACAATTCAAATATAGTCACAATAAATGTAATGTGTTCAAATGCCTTTTGTGAAGGATATCATGGCAATCTGGTCAGGTCTTGAGGCAATCTGAAAAATGCCATTTTTATGGTACAGGGAATGTGTAAATCGGTCATTTTTGACCGGAACAGTGTTAGAAGGTTAAATGTAGGCTAGGACTGCTTTCCATTACAGCAGAGCTCGTTCAATGAATGAATGAAAGCGGATGCCTTGTCTCGCAATAAACAGGGTGGAAATTTCTTTCAACTAGACTTACATGAAACTTAATAGTGAACCATCAAATACCCCCCAGCTTTCAGTGCCTACCAGTCCCAACATTTAGCAATATAATCAAACAGTCCAAAGGTAAATTAAATCCCAAACCAAACCGAACATCTTCTGCTTTAGAATTTGAATGGCAGTGTGTTCCTTGTGAAAACAAGAGATTTTCTTCATGAAAATTGTGCCAAATGCAGAGAATTGTGTGTAGTGTTTTAAAAAAGTGTGTTTTAGAACTGCAATTTGAGTGTAAAGCAGTAATTGTGCTTGTAGTTTTGCAGAATTGGTTCAGGGGGTTGGTGCACAAGTTACATGTTGTGGACAGTGTGTCTCAAGTATCAGTATTTGTGTGTAAACAATTGAGAAAAACTGTAAGTGTGTCACAACATGACTTTACTTAAGGGTTTTCCCAATCATGTAGTAGACAACCAGTCGGCACCAGCCATGACCTCCAAACCTTTGGCACAGAAGCAGTTTTGCCAGCAACAGCAGCACCCCCTTTTTTCTATATGGTTATGGGCGTCATCAGGCTATTTTGTAGACTTTAAAAGTAGATTGCAGAGCGGATAGAAAAAAAATAAAAAGGCCAATTTACAACAAGCATCCATGAGCACAGGAGAGAGAGAGAGATAGAGATAGAGTGAGAGATTCTACTCTAATTCTACATTCATATGATTTTATGTTCCAATGTTTTCTAAACTTACCGTACTGTATGCTTTGGAAACACTTTCTTTGTTAATGGTCATACAAATAATTGTTTTTTTAATTGAATTGAATTGAGAGAAAGATAGAGAGAGAGGGAGAGAGAGACAGCTCATAGATATTTACTGATTGTTGGCTTCTGGTTTAGCCTGCTAATTGTTATAATATAATACATGTTGAAAAAGAAAAGGTGAAGGCAATGAGGGTGAAGGGTTTACGGTGGAGAAATCTCATATGGCTGTATCAGCAGATAAGGAGGACATGAGAGTGACTTGACTTCCTCGTCTAGGACACATGTTGGTGAAGGAGAGCATTTAATCTAGTCAGCAAGTTGAGCTCAGTGATCCTATGCCTTAAAACCTTTACAAATATTATATCTATGTAAATTAGGTCAGGTGTACCCCAATGTACACCTGACCTAAGCATACTACTGTGACGGCACAGTTTGAGAGCAAATATTTCACGGTAGCCTAATGCTCTCAGCATCGCTCAGCATCATACATTTCACTACTCTTTCCTTATTTTTGCTTACGCCATAATGACAGGTACTTCCCCTATAATTCACAGGCTGTAAAGTGTTCCCAAAATCTCTCCTCCCTGTCTTTCATTGTGACTTTGTCTGTTACAGGTGTTTTCACAGCTCCAGTCAGAGGGGTTTACCACCTTGTTTTGTTTGTAGCTGGTTCTGGTCATGCATCTACACGTACAGGAGTTTCTCTTCATAAAAATGGAGAGCATGTTGTCCTTGCCTACGGTCATCATACAAGCGGCTATGAAAAGGTCTCTAATGGAGCCTCTCTGCTGCTGGAGGTGGGAGATGTGGTCTATGTGAAGTTGTGGCCCAACAGTTGGGTGCATGATAGTCAGAACCACCACACCACCTTCTCTGGCCACCTGCTCTTCCCCATGTGAGAAGTCAGTCCAGAGTGGAATCACATCAGGAATGTAATATTCAATAAGAGCCACATCACCTACACTGACAGAAAGGTCGGGCATATATTTAGGGCATTTGGGCAATTACATTTGAATGTTGTTTTTGAGTTACGACTTTTGTAAGACTATTGTTGTTTGTTTTATTCTAACAAAACATAAGGAGTGTGTGTAATCCTTGTGAGATTTTCATAGACTTACTAAGAGAGGAACATGGAATGTAGAATGTACAGTAGATGCCGAAATGTTAATGCTATGTTATCAACTCATTGAAAGGATAGTTTTGTTTTGTTTTTAAATGCTTTTTATCTGACAAATAAACCTGCCAATGTTTATCATGTTTGTTGTGTGAGTCTATGACAGTAGCAGGTGGAAGACTGGGCTGAGTAATGGTATGAGGAGTATCCAAGTCATGAGTGTGTGTGTATAGGTCTGTGTGGTCAATCATGGAGCAATGGCTTCACACTGCTTCACCTCTCCTCAACTGGATAATGCATTATCAGGACGAGACTGAACTTTTCTGAACTGATTTAAATTCAATTAAATTAAATATGGCTATGTTCCAATTCACATCCTTCTGTACTTACAATAAAATGGGCCATTCTACAGAAACGCACACTTTTCTGTCCCCTGACTTTCCCTGAACAATTACACTTTTTTGAGCCATCATTATGACAGTATTTGTTTTTAAACAATTTTATGAATTCCCAGGCACCACAAAAATGCCCGTCCCAACTGTCAAGTACAAAGGCAGAGGGCAATATTTTTAAGTCAAAAACATGTTTTTTATTCCGTTAAATTGCAATAGGGCAATTCCATGGAAAATTATGTTTTTTGTAACATCCATAACGCCAATAAAATGTGATGGTATGGTATGATGTGAATGATTACATGAAATTTGAGCATTTGCTATTTTTGGCTGAAGAATGTACATGAGAAAAAATGCACAAAAAATGAATGTTATCATTCACATCATACAAATGCCAAGGCATTTCACTGGCATTATGGATGTGACAAAAAGTCCATTTTCCGTGGAACTGTCCAACAATATATACAGTACATAACTATCAAATATATAAAAAATACAAAATGCCAATTAAATATTATAAACAAAATTATAAAAATGTATGTCCCATGGAGTCATGTCACTTGTGTTACCTCATTAGAAAAGACTATTATTTTGACATAAAAAATCAGTCTGATGACATCACAGGACATCTATTTACTTCCTTCCTGAAGATCAAAGAAGACAAACACATGGTAAGACCACTGACTCTTTTCATTTTTGAGAAATATTCTCATTTATCTTAAGTTTTCCTTTGAAGCTTTTAGTTGACGTCACTGGTATGACTTATTTAATTCTTTGGAAAGTAAAAAAAAAGATTACAAATGGATTAATATACATAATTTAGTGAGTATACCATGAATGACAACATGTGGTTTGTGGTCTGTAGCAGCCATTTTGTAAATTTCATTTTCCTTGAGAGTTGTCACTGGTGTTACCCTCATGTGGGTAACACCAGTGACTGTCAGTTACAATGTATGAAATTCTTGTTCACAATACTTTGTTAAATATTTTCACTTATTGTAAATGTGATTTTATTAGCCTACATGTAACAATTTGGTGTCATATACTTAGAGTTGAGTAGTCAAGATCTTTGGTCACTGGTGTTACTGTGTGTTTTCAGGAACATCAAGACAAATGTGTAAAATTCGACATGATAATGATTTCATATTCATTTAATTTTGCTAGACTTAAGAGATGACATTTAAACAATTGCAATATTAATTGTTTGTAACTGTCTTTTATGATATTTTCATTTTTATAGAGAATACATGGTTGCGCATTTGAATAAACATCATTCAAAAAAACTTTTAACAATCATTATTAAAATAAATAAATCAATAATCTCCTGTTTTTTGCCTTATCATTATTGTACTGTAGCTCTTATTACATGTGCTGAAGAGGTTGAGAGATAATATTTTTAAAAAAGCTATAATTATTGCCAAAATGAGTAAGGTAACCCCAGTGACAAATAGACGGTGCATGAAATCTTTAAATAAATGCTCAATAAAAGTAAAAAATATTTAAGGTGTCTCTTAAGTGTATTCTTACAGCCAATAAGTTAAGTAATAGTGTGGTCTAAGTTTAAAGTTTAGAAAATGAAAGAAATTTTCAGACATCTTGCCATGTCAAAAGTGTGCGTTTCTGTAGAATGACAAAAAGATGGCTCTGCAGATCAGGGGGCTTTTAGCTCTGTTAGCACTCTTCATTGTCATTTCTGAATGCTAACAAATTGGTGTTTTGTTCTCTAACCCTGGTGGCCGCATAAGTAATAGAAGGGGAACAAATATGATCTGATTACATTAATACACAGGTTTAGATGTTAAAATCCCTTGTGCCAAAATCCAAGGTTAAAAACACATTCAGAAGCCCCTGCTCAAGTTAACTTTAAGAAGCACGCTACCCACAAATCCGATAACAAATGGTCACAAACACAAGACAAATGGCCCATCTAACAGCAGTATATAGTATGCGGCATGTCATTGGGGTTATCAAGTGGGCGCCCTCATTCACCGATGTTTCGTTAAGTTAGGCCCACGACTTTCGTTAAGTTAGGCCCACGACATGAAGACTTAACAGTGAAACCAGCGTCCTGGAGACACTCTCCTCCATGCTGCCACCATATTACCACATTGAAATATCCAATACCCAAAATACTCTTAACCAGCCCAGGCATGGTCAAGGTTGGCTAGGTTGGTCTGTCCCGTTGATGTGGACTGAACCATAACCATAAAAACCCTGGCCAACCAACCATCAACCTAGGCACAGCCAAATTAGCCAGTTAGCTTAGGCCCCATCACAAACACAAAACAAATTAGCCAGTTAGCTTACGCCCCATGATGCCACCATATTACCACAATAAACAAATACCCTCAACCAACCTAGGCATGGTGTAGGTTGGTCCGTCCTGTTGATGCGGACTGAACTATAACCATAAAAGACGCTAGCCAACCACTATCAACCCATGCACAGCCCATCACAAACACAAAACAAATTAGCCAGTTAGCTTATGTCCCATGCTGCCACCATATTACCACAACAAACTTCCAAATACCCCTAACCAACCTAGGCATGGTCTAGGTTGGCTAGGTTGGTCTGTCCCGTTGATGCAGACTGAACCATAACCATAAAAAACCTTAGCCAACCACCATCAACCTAGGCACAGTCCATAACAAACACAAAACAAATGAGCCAGTTAGCTTACCTTAGCTTGCGCCCCAGGAAGGGTAACTTCTCCTTACCCACAACCATTCGCTTGCTCGTTCTGCTGCTAAGGACATGTTACTAACCACCTGCCTTAGACTTCGACCACAAATGCCCAATTTAGACAGCAAGCCAATAGCAGATCTGGCCACAAACCCATGTGCACCGATTTCAATAGGCCTTAATCGTGCACTCCAACGTCGCTTCGCTGCCTCTTCTGCTATTTCAGAAAGTTATAATTTGTCACGTGTTTTTTTTGTTGTTTTTATTTTCATAGCATTCAAATGTCCTGACTATTTATTATGACCGCCGCTAGCGAAGCGGTCATATAGAGATTGTCAAATTTGTTTTATTCTTTTTTTTTTCCCCGTCATCTACTTCCTTCATTTTGGTCAACGATACCTGGGACACCGAAACACCGGGGCACATGAAATTTGGTGGGCCCCACTAGAATTTTACGGAAAAATTTAGTTTGGCCCCCAGGGGCCACTCCACCCCTGCGCTGGGCCCCCCGAAACCCAGAAAATGTTTTTCCTAAATAACTACCTGAACCGTGGCACCGAGGATGAAGAATTTTTTATGGTATGTTGGTCTCAAGGGCCCACATCAACCTAGCCCATAATCACTCATTTGTGATTTCCCCCCCCCCCCGGTAAAAAATAAAAAATGCAATATCATTCTGCTTTAATCGCCCCTCTCTACAGTTAAGATGTTCAGAACAGCACCGAATTTTATGTGTATGATTAACCTGACATTCTCTGGGGGTATGCCAAGTCACAAGTGTTTTTTTGTTGTTTTTATTTTCATAGCATTCAAATGTCCTGACTATTTTTATTCATATGTTTTATTTGTTTTATTCCTCTGAACTACATGCACACACATGCAGTTGCTGTGATTTAACAGTAGGGGGAACCAAATGCGACTACATGTGTTCTGTAGAGACACGCACACACACACACAAAATAAAAACACACACACAATACGCACATGTACACATACAGACAAACAAACACTTGCACTTTATGAGTTGTAATGACTAAATGTGCCTTTAGTGCAGTAAGACTGTTGTTTTTGCTGATTTCACCAAATAAACAAACAAACATGATATGAGCTGATACTGAAAGGACAGACTGGGCCCCAGAGAGGAGATAGCTGACCTCCTGGTGTCATCGCATGACAGACCAGATTTGATCAGGAAACACATATTTTGTACGGAAATGTGGACATCTAGTTATGGTGACAACAATCTAACATACAAATACACACACACACACACACACCAACATCCAACATTCCTTTAATTCCAGCTCCTCACTGTTAAGTAGACTGAACTTCTTCATGATGTTTTGTACTGATGACACTAAATGGGGTTTTACCCAGGAACCAAAATGCTTAGAAAAACTTCCTTGATCTTGTCATCACTGAAGCATGCTGTTGCGTTTGTTTATGTTTATTTTTAAATTTCTTACCAGACACTTTTGTTCAACCAACGACCAAAACAAAAAACACCAGGTAATTCACCCCTCCCTTCAGTATTCGACTAGAAACTCCAGTATTTTGTTTTTGTTTGAGGGACAGGCTGCTGGATTGTGTTTGTGACACGAGACATAAAACACAGAGACACCGTTTAGTCACCTCAGGAGAAATAGCAGGAGCTCAAGCACCCAGAGTCCTACACACCCCCTTGGCACTTAAACCTTGGCACGTTTTTGATGCATGTGTGTAACAAACAACCCAGTGTCCCGTCCTGGAATCAGCAGCCCTTTACTAAACAACAAGGAAACATGGACAATAACACTCACATACACACCTTCATTTATTAGTGTACTGACTGAGACTGAATACTGGCATTATAACTTGTTAGCCTTTTGATCTTAGTAAAGCAGCAGATATGAGCTCTATTGACTGCTTACGACCTGCCTTTGTCATAACCTAGGCTATTTTATTGACCCTTTCAGGAGAGTTCCATTATCAGCATCATAGTTGGCCCCACAAGGCTTCCGTTTTAACATTCCATATGTTATCTTAATGCAGAGGAAGTAGATTGGGGCCCAAATAGAACGTTCAAGCATTGTTTTTCTTTACCTTGTTGAAAGGGTCAATACAGTCTACGATCATAACTAACCGATGAGACGTGTGAACACAAACACAAACAGCACAAAAGGAAACTTAATTACAAGTGAATCAGGCCATGCTCACAACGTTCAACTTTGTTGGGCTACAGTGTCATTAATATACAAAATGTACAGTTCTGAAGAAGAGCTCAAGAAAGTGCGACCTCACTCACCCAGATAAATGTGCACTATTGCATAGGATGATCAGTGGGACATTAGAGGAAAATCCTGGCCGACATAGGGGCTGACGAACATGCCCCCAGTCTCTTCCTCATACTCATCCTCTGCCTTGTGGTGCCTAAAATGTATCTGGCTCAGACGCTTGGGTTGAAGGTTCTTGGATGTTCCTTCATTCCATCTCCGCTGTGTGTCAGAACATGCAATCCCTATCTTTCCACTAACCACTGCATTCTGGACCTGAATCAGCCATAACATATTGTTGATTACCTTTTTGTACATTAACGGCATTGCACACTACAGTAGGCTACTGCGTAAATTCAATATTTCGGACACAAACATTGTCCTGCACTTTACTTAGAATAAAAACTGCAGTTAAGCTGTTTTTGTAAGGGGTATTATTTATTGTTTTCAATAATTTACAGTTACAGTAATTTAATGTGTAGCAAGATCGCTCTAACAGCCTATACCTACCTTCCAAATGACAGCTGCTGCATGGCTACAACAAGATTTTCCTAGCCCTGCAATGACTGTTTCGATTATACCAATCGGCCTCGTCATTATAAGCAAGTTGTTTGGGCTTGTTGATGCTCTGACTCGGCTCGACCTCAGCCTTAAGGAAGATGAACTCGTTGTATTTTGTACACAGTATATTTCTGATTTTGTTGCTGTGTAAATAGTTGTAAGCCTCTGTGCTCTTATAATTTCGTAGTGTCTCACCATCAACACCCTCACTAAGGACGAAATAGTTACACACATAGGCCTAGCTAACGTCTGACCACAATTTCATATCGTCTACCCATTCCGTTAAGACAGATGGGGCACTTTAACTGTTCTATCGCTAGTACTCGTAAGATAGTCAGGTCCATGGGACCATCTGTGAGATGTGCTCATTTTGCCAGCGGCGTTGTTGTAAGAGTATACTCCTAAATACCAGAGCCATATAAAGGTAGAGTTGTGACAACTCCATTGACGCTAATGTTCCATTTTTTTTCCAACAATGGCAGCTAATGGAAGCCTCAAATAGTTCCCGGAAGTTAACAATTAATAATAGCAGCAGTGCAGTTACAGCGGTATAGACTGTTTGTAGCCAACATTTCAGACTCAGATTTACATTTGCCTCATCCGAATAATACTAATAATAATAATAATAATAATAATAACAGTAATAGTAGTAAAGTAATAGTTGGCTATCAATAGCCTAATTATAATAATAAACGATTTATGTATCGACTATGACTTTTCTGCTGCTCAGTCTTTATCAGTTCCTCATCAAATAAATGAAAAGAGGCTAAAAGCCCAATAAATGTGCCACACGTAATAGCCGAATATAAGATAACCCTTGCCTATCCCATTTCAATTAGGCAGCACTACACCACCACGAACAAGCTGTCATTAAGTTTTTGCGTTTAGTAGGCCTACAACTTTTATGACGTGTTTCTTGGGCATTTAGCTTCACCATCACGTCAAATTGTAACGCATGCGCAATGCTCATCTAGGCTATGGATTTAAGTGGCTTAAAGGTAGCAAAAGTGGGATATAATGCAACTGCTTCCCCAAAACAATTCCTCCATAACTGTGTATTTAATCGTTTGATATGTGGATAACTTTCAGTGGACTAAACAAAAGGTAAAGATTTTGAAAGTTATCACAAGGCTAGCTGGTTCGTTATATGGCGAAGCATATAGCCACTTTGTTTGCAGCAGTGAAGCTGAGTTTGTTGTTAACATTGTTGGTAACTGTCAGGGAATTTAACCCCAACATATAGATACAAGAACCACAACACATGGCTTTGCCCACAAACTCTGGTACCAAGAGGAGAGCCTGCTAATGTAAGGAAGAATTCATAGCCTACGGAAGCATATTGCTGCCACACTAAAATAAATAAAAAGGCTCAGTATTATGTAATTACGTGAAGTTTCTTGTTATAACAATATATTTTTCACGTTTTAACAAGATATGTATGACGTTATTACATAAAATGATCACGTTATTTCATGATACTGATATTTTCACATTATAACGTGAAAATATCATGTTATTTCAAGATGTGATATTTTTACGTTTTTACAAGGTATATATCACATTATTACATGAAATTATCACGTTATTCAAGATAATGAAACTAAACGAAACAAGAGGCAAGAATAGGATATAGCCTAGGATAGGATTGATTTGACTCAGTCAAATTCTATTTTAAGCTCGGTTTAAGACATTCTCGTTATTGAACATGGTGGATGATATTGTTACCTATAGCCTATGTGAACACCCAAGCATTGTCCAGAATATTCTGCACCTGTGTGCAGTAGGCTAGCGGAGTGGCAATCAGGAGAGTCGGGAGGATTCCAGATGGGGCCGGGCTGAATACAGTGTGATCTCAAAAAGCGCATGCTTTTGCTGTTTGACTATTTAATTCGCTGTGCTCTCCAGCAGCCTGCACTGTGCGAAAGGCTAAGCAATCAAGGACATGGGTAGATGGAGGAGAAATCAAAAATAATAAATAAAAACATGAAGTGGTTTGGCTGGAGTGGTCTGAGGTGGCATGTCCTCCCCCTTTCTCCAAGTCCCCTGACATCCATCTCCCTGACATCATCACCCACCGTCACTGGATCAACCTGAAGCCCCTTATACATGGGACATGGCACAGCACCACTACGTTCTGAAAACACATGACTTTCAATAACTTGCGTGGCACCAAGAAAGGCCCAAAGGCACACCAAGACCCCTGGCAGTTGGGTTAGCCCCTTGAGCCGTGGATCTGCCCAAGGTTTCTTCCTTGGTAAGGGAGTTTTTCCTTGCCCCTGTTGCTCTTGGGTGCTCCTTGTAACTGTCGTTAACGTTAGAAAAAATGCAACGCTGGCAAACTGGCTAGTAGTTACATTAACATGACGGGTTGATGAGGTTCATGCTTCACATTACGTTAACGTTAACTTGCGTTGCTTTATCACATCATACTGTTGCTTTATCACATCATATACTGTACTGACTGTCTAGTGTTATTAATCCCCATGTACAGTCAATGGTTACTCCATGTTGAGATGGCATACATTAAGATTGAGATATTTGAAAACAGCAACAACTAATAAAACCAAGTATATCATGCATCGACTGTTACGGGAGCTGTGTGCTAATCTTCACTTCAACGACTAACTTAGCCTCCCGTTAACGGTAACGTTAATGTAGCTGCTAACGTTAGCATCTAATTCGCTGTCCGTATTTCTGTTGTTAGCTCATTAGTATTCACCATACTAAATTGTCAGTCTATAATCAACATAATAAGCTCTCTTAGACGTATTTAAGAACACCAATAGACAAAAAAACCTTTTCAGTTGATACGCAACACTTACCAGACAAGAACAAACCGATTGTTGTTTGTACTGTTTAGCTAACTCACAGCCGCAAAATTCATCCAGCCAGCTAGCCTTCGGCGCCGACCTGCGTTGTGGAAAGGAGAAGGGGGCGGGTTTCCTCTCAAAAACAGACTTCCTGGCTTGGGTTGTGTCAGAGACCCATGAAAAAACAAAAGGTACCGCATCTTGTTTAACTCTGGTTTGTTAAAACCACTAGGTGTTTTGTACAGGTTACTGCTATGGAAATGCATACTAGAAACGACTGCTATTAGAGACGTTAAACAGTGGGCCTTCCTCTCTCCTGATGGCTTGAATCCATTTTCTTCTACGATCCACATTGCGGCGATAATAATGAAAGCTCAAATATGGTTGTTTTTATCTGCTGTTGGTACACAGAGGTACATAATACCGCCTTGTGCAAAGCATCTGCGCTATAGCCATTCACCGTGAATGGTGTTCCGCATGACCGTAAGTAGCGATCCGTCTTAACGTAGAAAAACGGAAGAGACGCCATTTTTAGATGAGATAGGCTTATCTCCAACAGATACATGGTATTCTATTCACTGTCTGTGTGGGTCACTTAACTACCAGTAGCCTAAGTAATGGGTTAACTCACTGAGCATTTTAAGGTCATCATCTTAAGACAGAAAAATAAAAATGTCATGTACATTAAGTCACCTTTCTTTTGTATAGGCCTACTGAAAATTGTGAACTGAACAAATTCTTTGAGAGTTAAATACCATTCTAAGGAATGAACATGTGTGTGCAACTGTGTCTAGTTGTAAAGAAATAGTTTTGGCTTTGTCTAGCTTTCATTTGGTGAATTTTGCTGATAAAAAGACACTTTCAACAAGTTGTTGACCGTTCCGCCCATGGTAATGCGATGCGTGATCATAATAACATATAAAACATGATAGTCCTTGATAAATAACCAGGCTATGAACTCATAAACAACAGCATTTTGTCACCGTTTGTCATTCACCGTGCTGTGAATACAGCATTAAGATGCTAGGCTAAAGAGCTTGAGATTCAGAGAACCTGCATGGTTGTGCTCATCCTGTCAGAAAATAGCAATTTGATCAGTGATCCTGCATCATATCAGCGCAAGCTTGGCTTGAAACTGGTTTCTGGGGATGGGGTTTACACGATCCTTCACTGGGCTAGTGCCTGCTGTGTTAATATGACCGTGCTAATACTAACAGCTGCAGCTCCATCAAATCTATATAGGTTCTCATGCATATTAGGCTAGCTTTTGCCAATGAAAATGAATGCAACATAAAAGTAGGTTATTATCCAGGGTTCTCAAGTTTTGAGCTCAGCTTGGAGTGAGATTTTTTTTTGGGGGGGGGGCACTCACTCACTTATTAATGAAAAAAAAATGGAAAGAATCATTAACCCTTTGAGACCTTGAATTTGTAATCTATACATCCTATATCTTGTTTTTGTTTATTTTTCAGGACAGTCAGGGATTTGTACCCATCTGGGAAAGTATAATGCATAGCCTATGTCTCTTATGTCAGCCTTATCAAGAGAAACAATTTGTGTTTTTATGTCACCAGGAAGCATGTCAGTAGAAATAACTTTTCATATTTACGTGGGATAGAGTTGGGATCTTGAAATATAATAATTGTGACGCTTGGATATTCTGTGGCTTACCAATTTACGAGATGTATATGTACTGAGTGAGACAAATATTTTATTAATTAGGCTAATTGCTTTATTCACTTGAGTAGCCTATATTGTCACTATACCATTGGACTAAGCATGTGCATGATGCTAAGACCATTTTTTTTTTATAAGGACAGCAAGTTCATTATCTTGGGTTGCTATTACATTATGGTGGTTGGCAGGTCATTGTCTGCAGCAGTCCTGTATCTTTAGAAAAAAATGTATGTGTAGCATACTCGCTCAAATTGATAACACTCGTTAATAATAAGCCAATTTTCATTCATTGTTGACATGGTCCATGGAGGCTCAGACGGGTGTCCCGGGACCTGATGAACACGACACTAAAAAGCACAAACGAGTGTGAAAGTTGCAGCCGTGACGACAGGGAAAGTGCAGGCAGCCACGAGAGTGATTGGTCGTGTAAAATGAAGGTTGCTGATGTCTGGGTTACACAAAGCTATAATGACACAATCATTATGTTTTCTTAATGACCGACAGTTTAGTTTAGTTTATAGATAAGAAATAATTTTGCCTTAAAGTAGGATAGGCCAAACGCTCATGAAAAGGCTTGATTTACACACCCTGTAAAGTGGCATAATGGTTTACCAAATGACAGACAGTTGAATTTCTGAATAAAAAGAATGTTGGTACAGTTTTGAAATCTTAAAAGTGTAACCCCACACAAGCATAACGTGGTTGTAGGGAGGGAATGTGCTATTTTGGAATTTTACCCGGATACAACGAATAGCCTATTTTTTAATGGGTCATTCTACAGAAACGCACACTTTTGACATGGCAAGATGTCTGAAAATTTCTTTCATTTTCTAAACTTTAAACTTAGACCACACTATTACTTAACTTATTGGCTGTAAGAATACACTTAAGGGACACCTTAAATATTGTTTACCTTTATTGAGCATTTATTTAAAGATTTCATGCACCGTCTATTTGTCACTGGTGTTACCTTACTCATTTTGGCAATTATAGCTTTTTTAAAAATATTATCTCTCAACCTCTTCAGCACATGTAATAAGAGCTACAGTACAATAATGATAAGGCAAAAAACAGGAGATTATTGATTTATTTATTTTAATAATAATTGTTAAAAGTTTGTTTGAATGATGTTTATTCAAATGTGCAATCATGTATTCTCTATAAAAATGAAAATATCATAAAAAACAGTTATAAACAAATAAAATTGCAATTGTTTAAATGTCATCTCTTAAGTCTAGCAAAATTAAATGAATATGAAATCATTATCATGTCGAATTTGACACATTTGTCTTAATGTTCCTAAAAACACACACAGTAACACAGTAACACCAGTGACATAATGTAACACCAGTGACAAAAAGATCTTGACTACTCAACTCTAATTAAGTATATGACACCAAATTGTTACATGTAGGCTAATAAAATCACATTGACAATAAGTGAAAGTATTTAACAAAGTATTGTAAACAAGAATTTCATACATGTGTTACTGACAGTCACTGGTGTTACCCACATGGGTAACTGGAGGGTAACACCAGTGACGGTAACACCAGTGACAACTCTCAAGGAAAATGAAATTTACAAAATGGCTGCTACAGGGAATCAAACCACATGTTGTCATTCATGGTATACTCACTAAATTATGTATATTAATTAATTTGTAATCTTTTTTTTTTTTACTATCCAAAGAATAAAATAGGTCATACCAGTGACGTCAACTAAAAGCTTCAAAGGAAAACTTAAGATAAATGAGAATATTTCTCAAAAATGAAAAGAGTCAGTGGTCTTACCATGTGTCTGTCTTCTTTGATCTTCAGGAAGAAAGTAAATAGATGTCCTGTGATGTCATCAGTCTGATGTTTATGTCAAAATAATAGTCTTTTCTAATGAGGTAACACCCAGGCCCGTCGCTAGAAGGCAAGCAAACCAAGCAATTGCTTGGGGCCCCGAGCTGGCCAGGGGTCCCAAGACAACGACTGATTAAAAATAAAATGCAACGACAAACTGTGAGCGCCCCTTTCATAGTCAATGCAGTAAAGTGCAACGACACTGTTACCGGCAATACCGGGATCCCCCTCAAGGGATAGTAGTCGGAGTAGTCGCTGACAGCAGCCAACCAGCCAGGTTTGTGGTCTCTGCTGCTGCCGCGAAAATATAAAACCTCACCAGTCATAATGAAGCGGAGTTATGCGTCCGGAAGCCAGAAGAGAAAGGAAGAGGATGACAAGAAAAAACAAGATAGTGGTAAGTGATAAATTACACTGGATAAAATAGCTCTACTTGTCTTGTACAAATGGTGTAATGTCACAGCGGGAAGGCTAGCCTAGCAAAAAATGTTTATGTTAACTACCTGCCTGACGGCATTTGTAGGTGGGTCAATATAGGGTTCAACGTCAAAAAAATTGATACAAAAGGTTTTTTTCATGGATTCTGGTACTGTTGGACATGCTAAATAACATACTAAAAATCTAGTAAAATCTAACCTTGGGAAAGGGGTCATTTTCAAAATGGCCGCCAAAATGGCTGTCAACAGGTTAGAATGGCTATATCTCAATTACTATTCAGCCTACAGGGGTGAAATTGATATCAAATGATGGTCAAATTAAACAAGAATAGGATTTTAAATGTTAAAATTGAAAATGTTTCAATCCTCTACCTTTTTCAGCCATAAATTAAAATCAATGTGTTTTAATACAGAGCAAATGCAATACAGGATTATTAACCATCTCCATGGCATGGAGGAAGATAAGACATGTCTTAACTGGTGTTATATCTCATCTAGAGGTTATATGCTTTTAGAAAATATATGGTTTGGGGTGTTTAATCTGTTTTCCCTGGACAAAAGAGGCCAACATGTATCCGCTTTACACTAGATTCGCCTATACAGAATAGAGGGCAATGTATTGTGCATTCATGGAGGAAGATGGGACATGTTTTAAATGGTGCTATATCTTATCTACAGATTATATGATTTCAGAAAATATATATTTTAGGGTGTTTAATTTCTTTTTCCTGGACTGTACATGCCAACATATATCCCCTTTACACTAGATTCGCCTATAGAGGGCTTTGTATTGTGCATTCGCGGAGGAAGATGGGACATGTTTTAAATTGTGCTATATTTTATCTACAGATTATATGCTTTCAGAAAATATATATTTTAGGGTGTTTAATTTGTTTTTCCTGGACTGTACATGCCAACATATATCCCCTTTACACTAGATTTGCCTATTCATTATAGAGGGCATTGTATTGTGCATGCATGGAGGAAGATAAGACATGTCTTAACTGGTGTTATATCTCATCTAGAGGTTATATGCTTTTAGAAAATATATGGTTTTGGGTGTTTAATCTGTTTTGCCTGGACTGTTTTATGACTTTAATGAACCATGACCCATGTACTGTATAGGCATGCATTGTATATTTGTGTAGATCAATAATTGTTGGCATCTATCATTAGGGGGGAGCTAATTAAACTGAATCTTAAACTATATGCATAAGTAGATCAGAAATAATTATTATATCATTATTCATCATCCTCTGACTCCTCTGAAAGGAACTTGTGGATTGCCACATTGTTCATTTTGACACGTTCCACAGGCAGCAGTGCAAGGTAATCCATATCTTCTACACGAACAGCAGAGTGTCTTGCAGAAATGCACACAATTAAGAACAGTTGACTGTCTCTGTACTTGGATCTAACATGAAAGAGTATTTGATTGAGGTTGATTCCATTCCATTTGGTAATCTGTATCTGAAAGCTAAACTGAGGGAGCGGTACGGGAATGACATGTTTCACAGAAGGGAAAGGTTTTGAAGGCATGGTGACACTGAGAGAGAAAACATCATGCATCCTCAGGTCCTACTATAAGAACACTAAAAAAGGTGGAGATGAAGAGTCATCAGTGACCTCTTAATCTGATAAAACATGAAAAACACTTTTCTAGGCTGAAAAATGCTTCAGACATAGCCAAAATTAGCTTCCGGTGGCCATCTTGGACGCCATTTTGAAAATTCTAAGTCTTTGAAAATGATGATCTGATACTTTAGTCTGACGTATATGAATCAGTGACCTCTAAATCTGATTAAACACGAAAAACACTTTCCTAGGCTGATTAATGCTTCAGATATAGCCAAAATTAGCTTCTGGTGGCCATCTTGGACGCCATCTTGAAAATTATAAGTCTTTGAAAATTATGAACTGATACTTTAGTGTGACATATATGAACCAGTGACCTCTAAATTTGATTAAACATGAAAAACATTTTCCTAGGCTAATATGTTATTAAGTACATCTAAAGGTATCATAATCAGTTGAAAAATCTTTTGTATCAATTTTTTTGAGGTTAGGTGTTTTTTTTTTTCATATATTGACCCGCCTAATGCTGCTTGTAACAAACTAGAACAGTTAGCGCAACTTTTTTTTCGAACAGACGGAATATGGTTACATACTGTAATATGTTTATTAATGGGATAAGGAAGACTCAGATCTGTTCCAGAATCACTGTTTATCGTATTTAATGACATAACATTGCTATAGCTTTGTAATAGGTTTTGATGAAAGTGGCATAGCTTCTCTGCTATACTATTCGACCGTGATAATCTATTTACCAAATGGGGGTTAGGAAAACCACACGATAAATTCCGTGCATCAAAGCAGACTGGAACATTCATGTCTAGTAGCCTGGTATTCATGCACGCCAGCTGTTTACTGTCTTTAAAGCATCAGGTGCGTCTGTCTAATTCTCAAACAGCAGAATGCTTAAATGCTATGTTAAGCTACAAGTAGGCCTAGGTCAATGTATAACATTAGCTTGGGATGTTTTTACAGTAAGCATTGGTAGTTGTGAAAGCAGCTGCATCCCTTCTAAATATCAAAATATGGAAATGCTAACATATCTTTTCTTTCTCCCTCAAGGTGCTTTGCTTAAATTTCTCAGCCCTCAGGCTCTTCCTAGGATACCTCCACTGATGAAGATGGCCTGAAAGGTTAATCTTGTGTGTGTGTGTGTGTGTGTGTGTGTGTGTACTTGTATTTATGTTGGATTTTTAAATTGCTATACAACCTGCACTCTTTATAGTTTGAACAATGCATCCTGCATAAGATGGCAGTGTTTTATTTTATGAACTGAAAAATGTTAATGTGAGTGTGTGTGTGTGTGTGTGTTTAAGTATGTTGGATTTAGTTATTGTGCACTTTTTTACATTAATATTGGATTTTATTGGAAAAACGGTGGTGTTTTTGCAAATGTTCCAAACTAATGCACAGTATATATATGCAACTGCAGTATTGCACTGTCAAAATTTTGTATTTATATAAAGTGTGGGTGAACTTAAACTGTATGGCTATGCGGTGGTCATAATGATGGCTCAAAAAGGTGTAATTGTTTAGGAAACATATTATTTTACTTTAAAATATAAATAAATTGCAACAGTAATATGTTTTTAAAATGTTATAGTCCTCTAAAGTCAGGGGACAGAAAAGTGTGCGTTTCTGTAGAATGGCCCTAATAGGATGTCGATGGCTATTTATTTTTTGATTTGTCTGGTGAGTGGTGCGCTATTCTGAACCCTGCGAGAAATCCTCTTGTATCCCTGCATCTCCTCTAGGCTACTAATTATGCAGATACCTTGACATCCCTAGTAATATTTCTGCGTGAGAAATGCAAGGTATGGCGTGTGAGCGTGTGAGCATGTGAACTTGTTGAATTGCATGTGTCTCACGCCCATTGCGTGAGATTTGAGAACCCTGTTTTAAATTATCATTGTAACCATTTGCGTAAGCAGAAATATTGTTGTGCTGAGTTCTAAGAACAGAGAGTTCAAGTTAAATGTTGTTGTGCTGAGTTCTAAGAACAGAGAGTACAAGTTAAGTGTGCACCAGACAGACAGGAACTGCACCCTGTCTGTGTGTGTGTGTGGGTGAGATAAGAGTATGTCACAATGAAGTCGCTATGTCTTCCTTCCTATTTTCTGTGTGCATCTGTACAATAAAAGACACAGCTTTTGGGCTGCAGAGTCAGAGACTGATGGTGTGAGGAATTCTTCCTAATGTATTAGCAGGCTCTCCTCTTGGTACCAGAGTTTGTGGGAAAGCCATAGTACGTGATGTGGTTCTTGTATCAATATGTTGGGATTAAATTCCCTGACAGTTACCAGCAATGTTAACAACAAACTCAGCTTCACTGCTGCAAACAAAGTGGCTATATGCTTCACCATATGACAACCAGCTAGCCTTGTGATAACTTTCAAAATCTTTACCTTTTGTTTAGTCCACTGAAAGTTATCCACATATCAAACGATTAAATACACAGTTATGGAGGAATTGTTTTGGGGAAGCAGTTGCACTATATCCCACTTTTGCTGCCTTTAAGCCACTTAAATCCATAGCCTAGATGAGCATTGTGCATGCGTTACAACTTGACGTGATGGTGAAGCTAAATGCCCAAGAAACGCACGTCATAAAAGTTGTAGGCCTATAACGCAAAAACGTAATGACAGCTTGTTCGTGGTGGTGTAGTGCTGCCTAATTGAAATGGGATAGGCAAGGGTTATCTTATATTCGGCTATTACATGTGGCACATTTATTGGGCTTTTAGCCTCTTTTAATTTATTTGATGAGGAACTGATAAAGACTGAGCAGCAGAAAAGTCATAGTCGATACATAAATCATTTATTATTATAATTAGGCTATTGATAGCCTACTATTACTTTACTACTATTACTTATTATTATTATTACTTATTATTATTATTATTATTATTATTATTATTCGGATGAGGCAAAGGAATGTAAATCTGAGTCTGAAATGTTGGCTACAAACAGTCTATACCGCTGTAACTGCACTGCTGTTATTAATTGTTAACTTCCGGGAACTATTTGAGGCTTCCATTAGCTGCCATTGTTGAAAAAAAATGGAACATTAGCGTCAATAGAGTTGTCGCAACTCTACCTTTATATGGCTCTGAATAGACTGAATCAAAACCTTTTACTCCTTGACACCTTTCTATCGTGAAGAATTTTTAATACCTCTTAAGTCGTTTTACTATTTCTACTTTGTCCTTAATCTTTCCTCGTTGTTTTCACGTCTTTATCCACTTCTTTTTAACGACGGTGAGTAATTTATCTGCTAGCAAAGATTGTTAAGGCTAGCGAGTGATTAGCATCGCGTAGCAGCAATTGCATTAGAATGGGGCTAGCATGTAGCATGCTAGGATAACTTTGAGCTAATTGAATGATATAAAAAAAACAATTAGAGATTTACGTTTACTGTACTGCTTTGTTACTGTACTTTACTGTACTGTAATGGTAGTGTTTAATATTAATATGATATGTGAATGTTATTGAATATGACAAGTGTAATTAGTAGATGGTGTGCTATGATTTTATATGAGAATGAATATGCAGTAACGGACTCCCCAGAGAAGACGTTTACATTTGTGCTACTATGTTTTTTAAGATATTCCACGTTATTTGTTACACGTGTGACGTCACCCAGCCCCCCATCAATGTCCAAATCTTCCCAAAATGGTCTCAATCGTTTGTGCTATGTTTGTGCTGATTTGTGCCGTTAAAAGAAACATTTGTGCTACTATGTTTTCTAAATTATTATGGTTTATTTATTACTTGTGTGACATCACCAGCCCCCCCATCAATGTCCAAAACTCACCAAAATGGTCTCAATTGTTTGTACTATGTTTGTGCTGATTTGTGCCGTTAAAAATAAAATTTGTGTAGCTATGTTTTTTAAGTTAACACGCTTTGTTATGTGTGACGTCATCCAGCCCCTCATCAGTGAGTGTCCAAATCTCCTGAAAATAGTTGCGATCGTGTTGGCTGTGCGTGCTGATTTGTGCCATTTAAAGAAATGTTTGTGTACTATGTAGAAGTTGCCGAGCAGTTGTAGCTTATGCTAGACATCACCCTGCACCCCCCCCCCCATCAATGTCCCAATCATAGTCCTAATCGTTTGTGCTGATTGTGCTGTTAAAAAAAAGAAACATTTGTGTTGTTATATTTTTTAAGTTACAAAGCTATATTGTGCTGATCTTAACCGAGAAAAGAAAAGAAGATGTGCTACTATTTAGGCCTACGTGGCTGTTTGTGCTGCCATGGATTCTATAGTACACCAGTTGCTAGTGCATAACGTCAATTACTGCAACCACTACCAGAATAAACCTGCTGGCCATTAGTCGGCAGCTGTGGAGAAACACCACTCCATTCTCCGGCCAGCACTGCAGGTGTGCGTAGGCCTACTATCACGCAGCTACGGAGTAGGCTACGAGAGACCTACGAGAGATCATTTCCCCTGTGTGTGTATATTCACTCCAAGTTGGCCTACCATAACTCATCACTGCACTGTAGCCCATATTCTCTAAAATAAACACATTTCTTCAATAATTTTATGCATCAGAATTACAGTGGATTGTGCACACAAGCAGCACTTAGGCTACTTGTTGCTGACCCAAGTCTCCAAGGCCACCGTGGATATGAAACTTGCAAACAGCAAAAACAGAAAGGAAGGAGGCAGCAAAGTTAGGAGTTATTTCAGATGGGCAAGAAAGTAGGCTAAATTGGTATGTTTGTCAAAATAATGTTTAAACATTAAAGCCATACGACAGTAAACTAAAACTAAAGGTACATTTGTAGCCTTTTTAGCACTTTATAAAGTTGACTAAATTAATATACTCTTTATAAACCTAAAAAAAACATTTGGTAGGCTACAGTTTGGGACGATTTGGCCAATTTGTGTGAGACTGATGTCATGCGCATAGCAGATAGAACTTGGTAATGTAAAAATTAGGGCTGTCAAAATAACTGATTAATTTCGATTAATTAATTTGAGAAAAAATAACTGATTAAAAAATTAGTGCAGATTAATCGATTCCATATGACCTTTGACCCCAAGCCATTCAAGTCAGTAAAAATTAGACTGTAAAATGAAGGAGAGGGAAGAAAACGTGCTGCCTGGATCATTGATTGTAACATTTACTTTTAAAAAACGGCCTGATGGTGTTGATAAAAAGTGTTGAAAATAAAGTCCTCTGCAATGTCTGCAGCAAGGAATTTGCATATCACTGGAGTTCATCAACTCTATAGTCGCACATCAATGCAAAGAAATAAGTGTTGACATTAACACACAGGGGAGTGTTAATTTATTTTCATTGTGTCCCATAGGTTATATCTGTGGCCTGAAATGCCTTGTATGTGAAAAAAAAACTTCTTCCCGAAGCACTTTTGAATTTATTTCCTCAGGATATTAGGTCATATCATAGATTATCATGGCAATTATTTGAACAGTGAAAATAATAATAAAAGAGTTTTTATGCTACTAATGCTGACTAATCAATGATTAATTTGAATTTAAATATTTAAAATACTTTCACAGCAAAAATTATATATGCGATTAATTTAGATTAATTAAATCACAGAGTATGTAATTAATTAGATTATTTTTTTTAATCGATTGACAGCCCTGCTTTTTATTTAATCTCTTCATTGGGGCTGGAACCTTTCTGTGAACTGTAAATAACAGATGCTGTTGATGAACCCATTGACACTGTACAAGTGACAAGTCACCTTTTTGTCTTGAATTGATGAACTGTTACACTTACTATGCCAAACCAATGTCTGTTTTTAAGGATCAGAAACAAACCTACAAACCTGCACTTTACAATATTTATGGAACTTGTCTAACAAATGCTGTTGATATTGAACCCAGTTACTACATTTCCTTTACTTATGCCACACCAATGTCTGTTCATCACTTTATTTTTGATGGCACTGAACTGAAAATGTTAATGGATTTTTTCTGTAAATTTAACTCATTAAAACTTGTATCAAACCAGTTTTTGTCTATGCTGTCAAACGTGGATTAGTTATGTTCCCAGTTTTTATATTGGATGTCATCACTTTATAATATATCATATATCAGAATTAGGGATGCACGATATATCGGCGGCCGATATATTATTAACCATAGCCTAAGTGAAAAAATGAAAATATTATTATCGATCCGATAACAGAATTCTGGCCGATAATTTGCGCCGATATTTTTTAAAGTCCTGATTTAGGCCTACCTAAGGTCCGTCTGGCTACACTGAGCTACTTGAGCTTGGTTGGCTATACTTTTTCCTCGATATAATGTCAGCTGTGTGAATGTATTTCACCACTCTAACAAAATCTGTGGATATGCGTTCATTTGGGAATCTGTGCATCTCAAAATCCTCTCTTGAATGATCCGCCATTTAACCTTAACAGAGCGGAGCTCAGCCCTATTGAGCCGTCTTGTGCTGGTGTGTTTGCACTTTACCGCGCTGGTCGGGGAAACAAATAAACAAACTCGTTAGTGGGACGAGTACATATAATAGGCCTAGTTCTAAGTTGTGTTTTAGTATTATATGTGCATTACTTTAGCTTGGGTTTTGTATTATTACCTAGAAATATGCTAACCATTCGTGCTTCAGTTCCAGACAGGTCATCATAATAAGTTATTAAAACCTTCGGGGCTAACTCCTTTTCTGCTGCAGCAGGTTTGTGCGCAACAGAGTAGACAGACATAAGATACAGTCTGAGGAGTTGCAGCATTACAGTTACCCGCAGTTGAAACTAAACCTAAGTTTCCCTCACAAACTCTGATTTGGTCGCTATACTGTAGCTTATTCCAAGCTGAACCGTTTATGAGCGTTTAGTCCTAAATGAAAACGATTCAAACTCTCTAGCCACTCACTCGCAATTCACTGACGTCAGGTTCACTTAAAGGAACCACACATACGGCTAGGCTACTGTTATGTTGTTGACTGCCGTACTATTGAGGACTATTATGAGTTCTGTCCATCATTTGGTGGTAGGTACAATTACTGCAATAAAATTATGCTTATTAAATGCTTTCCCCAAATCACTTTTCACAATTTCTTTTGCAGCGATTTTTGTGTGAGCATATCAGTGAACACCCCTGACCACTCGGTGAGTTTCACGTCTTTGTAAACGAAAGTTTAATGCGTTTTAGGAAGGATTGTTCCAGTGCACCTATGCAGCGTTCTGGAGGAGGGGGGGGCGCTACCACAGAAACCGAAAATTCTCAGGACAGCAGCATGTGTCCAAATTTCAATCTTAAACGTTCTATTTGAAAACAGGGCTTTAAGTGTAAAATACCGAACTTGTCCTTTAAGCCCACTATGAATATTAAAATACACACAAACATGTTTCCTTCATCATACAGCTTTTCTACTGGGCGGTTTACAACTTGAGTCAATTTACCCAAGTTAACCACATAGGTCTACTTGGAATACCCTTCAGATGTTTGAATGGCACTGATCTCACTTATATGTTTATGGAACCTTTCTGTGAACTGTGAATAATGCTGTTGATGGAACTTTTTCTGTCAACTGTGAACTATATTTAACTCATTAAACTTGTGTCAAACTAGTTTTGTCTATGCTGTCAAACATGGATTATGTTCCCAGTTTTGATATCGGATATGATAGCGGTCGATGCGGCGTCTATGTGTATTATGTCTATGATTGTGACATACTCTTATCTCACCCACACACACACAGAGACAGGGTGCAGATCCTGTCTGTCTGGGTGCACACTTTTACTCTCTGTTCTTAGAACTCAGCACAACAACATATAACTTGAACTCTCTGTTCTTAGAACTCAGCACCACAATATGAGGGTCATTCTACGAAAACATGCCATTTTATGTCCCTCAAACAAAAGTGCCTTACAAAGCTGAATTAACAATATTTTTTTCATAAATATTTTATATTTCAGGAAATACAATAATGGTAAAAATAAATTATTTATTTTTTAAGAATTCATCATTTTTAAAAAAATGATTTTAAGCACTTTTCGTATTAGGAATATTGCAAAAGCTATAAAAATGGCTTGTCCCTGAACTGTGCCAAAAGTTACATCATTTTCAGGAAGTGATATCCCCTGCCTTCCAGGAAGTTAATGGTGAAAAGACCAGAAAAGTGTTGTTCTCTTTTAATGATTTTTATTACAGTTTTGCTCTGTCTGACAGAAGGGGACAAGCTAGTTTTGTCAACCCTGTCACCACAAAATTATGCATTAAAAAATAATTTGATTGAAAATTTAAATGTAAATATTTAACAGCATTCTAACCTCTCTTGAATGCACACTATGTGGTGTCATGGTGTCCACCACATGGCTAGTAATGGCTGCCAATAACAATATTTCATCAACCCTGTTACTGTCAACCCTGTTACTGTCAATCATAAAATCTAATAATTAATGTGTTCAACATCAGAATTATTTATGTAACACATAATTATTTGTATAATATTCATGAATAGTTACAAGAGCACTCATATTATTTTATAACTAGATGTACCGCAGACCGGTACAAAATATGACCGCCGCCCAGTCCAGCACATTTTTTTCCACAAAAAGAAATCACGCTGAAAGGCCTATATGATTCTAACTGTCTCACTAAATTGCATTATCCACACTCAATTCTCACTGGTATCTGCTAGACAACAAGTACCAAAACATGATTAGTTCATAGATTTCACATGTAAAATTGATTTTATACAACCCCACCTCCATCTTGCCTGTTCATAATTCTGAGAAATTCTTGATTGTTTGTGTTATGTTTATGTTATGTGTGTGGGTGTGTGTGTGTGTGTGTGTGTGTGTGCGTGCTTGTGTGTGTGCCTGCGTATGTGCCTGTGCATGCAAGCGTACATATGTCTACTGTGTGAGTATGTGTCATACGTATAATTACTGTGAATGTATGTGTGTGTGTGTGTGTATCTGTTTGTGCACATGTGTGCACATGAAATGGATTAACATGACCCCTGGAGGCAAATATTTGAAAAAAAATGGTCATCCTAGGCCCTACAATTCTCAAGATATTCACAGAGAACTGTGTCTGCCCTACCCTCCTTTCGGGGGGTCCAGTCCAGCGGGGGGGCTACAGATCAAAACGAAAAATGACGGTTCCATGCCATCCATGTAGGGGTACATGCCCACCAAGTTTTGTGTACCCCGGTCATTCAGTGTCCCAGGAATCCTTGTTGGTGTACGTCACTAAATGTACACATAAATTCTTTTATTGTAAGGCCCCCCATGAACGAAAGTACACAAAACTTGGCATGCTTTCGGAGGGTGTCATAATGATCCTACACTTTTAATTTCGTGCAGTTTTGACCTTGTCAGCCAGAGATATTGTGATGAAAACACCTAATGTTTTGCTTTTTAATTTTTAACTAGGTGGCGCTATACATGAAATAAGTGGTAATGGGATGGGTTGACATACGCTACAGAGGGTGTCATAATGATCCTACACTTCCAATTTCGTGCAGTTTTGACTATGTTAGGTCACAGATACCTTCAATTACAAAACCTCATTTTTACTTTTTTGTATGGTCCTCCTAAACCCTACGGTTTTCGAGATATTCACAGAAAACTGTGTCTGCCCTACCCTCCTTTCGGGGGGTCCAGTCCAGCGGGGGGGCTACAGATCAAAACGAAAAACGATGGTTCCATGCTATCCATGTGGGGTTACATGCCCACCAAGTTTCGTGTACCCCGGTCTTTCAGTGTCCCGGGAATCATTGACGGAAATTTGGGCATGCGAATAAGCAAAAAAAAAAATATCTGACTAAACCTATATGACCGCCGCTTCGCTGCGCGGCGGTCATAATAATTTCCTTACAGTAACGTAAACGTTTCTTCAGTTAGGAGCAGTAGCCTAGTGTTTTTTTTATGTTGTATTAATTTTCATTGGCAAAAGCTAGCCTACATGAAAACCTAGAGGGAGCTGCAGCTGTTAGCATCAGCATGATCATATTAACACAGCAGGCACTAGTCCAGTGAAGGATTTTGTAAACCCCATCCCCAGAAACCAGTTTCAAACCAAGCTTGCGCTGATATGATGCATGATCACTGATCAAATTGCTATTTTCTGACAGGATGAGCACAACCAAGCCTACAAAAGCGCATGGAGATTTTAATTTTGCAACGAGAAACTGTAACACAGCTAGTTTAAGTCTAACATTAACTTGTTTGAGTTTTCTCCCCAACGTTTTCTCTGGTAGTTCACTGATCTGAGATAATGAGCAAACTACCTTAAGTAGCTCGCGTCTCGGGAGAATAAAAAAAAAAAGTTTAAAAGTTTACACACTAACGTAGCCATCACGTGGGCGCAACGTGATTTTCCAACCAATGTTTACGTTGCCGCCACCGGCAACCGGAAAAGTGAAAGACGCCGTAATGTTGCCGCCACGTTTTTTAACATTACTGCGACGTATCGGCGACATGCAGGTGTGGCAAGTTGACTCTGCCTACGCATTGACTGATTTGATTGGCCTCAGTGGGCGGGTTTAACTCAGGATATATATCGTCGGGCAGCAGCTTCCTGAACTCACGTTCCTCTGTCACCCGGAACCCGACTTGATTGTTTGGCGTGAGTGCAGGCAGTGTTGTTAGCCGCTGAGAGATCGTGGACGAGAAAGACGGTAAGCCTTTGGCTGTTTTCTTCTGTTAGCGAATATCTTTGTATAATTCAATTTCAATTCAATTTATTGTGCTTATATAGCGCCAAAACATTACACATGTATCATGGCGCTTTACAGAATGTAGGCAATCAGAGAAAAAGAAAAGAGGGAGAAAAGAAAAGGAAGAAAGAAAGAAGGAAGGCCCATGGATAACAGGGGCGAGGAAAAACTCCCTAGAATTGGAGATACATATAGGAAGAAACCTCGAGCAGATCCACGACTCAAGGGCCTGACCCATCTGCCTAGGGTCAATACGGACAGTAAGGTCTGTAAACAATGACAAATGCATATGACAGTCAGGTGTGGAGAATAGGACATGGTGTTTAAAGCACCTAAGGTGAAAGTTACAAAAGGTGGAATGATTACGTATCCGGTATGATAAAGCATTAATCATGATTTAGTGAGAGAAAGTGCAATAGTCCGGCGTCGGAATTGTCCAGGAAAGAAAGTTGTGAGGGGGCAAGTGGTGGGTCAGCAGACAGGACAGAATCCGGGCAGAGTTGTCATAGGCAGGTGATGGGGCTGTACGGGCCAGGAATCCAGGTAGGAGGACAGTAATACAGCAGTCAAGGATGGGACTTCAGGTGGGATGGGTAAGAGGAGGGCCAGGCACACGGATGGTTGATGACTGGTGATGATACACCTCACAAGTGAGGTACAGTAAGGGAGAAGAAAGAGAAATGTAGAATGGGTTAGTATTACTTGAAATCAATGTGGTTAATGTCAAGAAGTGATCAGTGGTGCCATATATTGTTACAGTAAATCATAGTGAGAATGGGCAAGAGAGGGAGAGTTGAGAGAAAGAGGGTAGGGGAGAGAGGAGGGAGGGGGGGGGGTTGTACGGCGTGGCACATGAGAAGTCCATGACAGCACTATGCTATAGCAGCATAACTAAGGCATGGTGAGGGGTAGTCGACACCAGCGCAGGTATGGTCAGTGACCACCATCTCACGCGCGACTGGGGTGCCAGTCACACGAGGACTCAGCAGGGTGGTCCATTCCAAAATCCCCGAGATGGGTGAAGTTCCACATTGCACCATACCTAACTATGGGAGGCAGTAAAGAGGTATGTTTTAAGTCTAGACTTAAAAATAGGGAGGGTGTCTGCTAATCGAATTGAGGAAGGGAGATTATTCCAGAGGAGGGGTGCACGATACCTGAAAGCTCTGCCACCTACTGTCGTTTTTGAGATTCTTGGAATTACAAGAAGGCCAGTATTCTGTGATCATAACGGTCTGGGCGGGTTATAAGAGACTAGGAGATCTTTAATATATTCTGGTGCCTGGCCATTAATGGCTTTGTACGTTAGCAGAAATACTTTGAAGTCAATGCGACTTTTAACAGGCAGCCAATGTAGAGATGCCAGGATAGGGGAAATATGTTCATATTTTTTAGTTCTAGTGAGTGTGCGAGCAGCTGCATTTTGTATAAGCTGTAGGCTCTTTAGACAGGTGTTATTGCAGCCAGCATACAGAGCGTTGCAATAATCAATCCTTGAGGTTACAAAAGCATGGAATAATTTTTCAGCGTCTGGTAAGGATAAGGACTTATCTTTGAAATGTTCCTTAAGTGATAGAATGAAGTTTTGGTAATCTGTTTTATGTGATTACTTAGTGATAGGTCTTGGTCAATTGTAACTCCTAAATTTTTAACACTTGTGGATGAGGATAGTCGAAGATCAGTAAATGTAGCCTGTGATGAGGATAGGATATCCCTCATCTTTTTTGGACCTACAACCATGACTTCTGTTTTATCGGAGTTCAAAAGCAGGAAATTATTTATCATCCATGTCTTTATATCTCTTATACATGTGTCATGTTTGGCTAACAGAGTTAATTTGTCAGGTTTTACGGAAAGGTATAGTTGTGTATCGTCTGTATAAGAATGAAATTTAATGCCATGTTTCCTAATTTCAGAGCCTAGGGGAAGCATATAGAGAGAAAATAACAGGGGCCCTAGTACTGAGCCTTGGGGCACGTCCCATAGCAAAGCAAAATTGAAGACGAGATCTCTTTTATGTCACATTAACATCTCCTAGATATAAATGAGCACTAATCAAGACCAAAGTGGTTCTCATTCTTCTCAAATGTCTCTCCTGAGAAATAAGTCTCACAGAGAGCATAGTGCGAGTTCTCCAAATTCTCTCACAGCTGTCTCTGTTCTTGGTCTCAGCTAAGAGAAAAAAATAGACATATTGTGCTGCTTTCAAATATGTCTCAATTTGATATCCTTACTTGAAAGCACCATCTCAGTTATGTCTTGGTGAGAATTCATGGTTCTGTCTCTCACATCTCACTATTTGAGTTCTCAGATTCTCTTACAGTTGTCTCTTTTCTTGCGTCTAAGCAAAAGCAAAAATGAGAGTAGTGCAAGCCATCAAATCAATATGACACATGATTTAATATCAGAAATCAATCAAATCTGTTTGCCAAAATTACTTAGATATATGGTTTATTAACATAATGTTCAATTTTCACTCAAGTCATATAATTTATTAATTACACTTTTGACTTCAAACAACACCTTTTGGATACTTTTTATAATGTGTAAACTGTCAAGATGTCAACATTTTAACAGAATTAATAGCAAAGCTCTATTGTGTATGGAGCGTCAAAAGAGTCTTAGACATAATAATACACTCTTAAAATAATAGTGCACACTTTTTAAATAATCAAGTGATTCACCCTGAAAATACAGTAAAGGCAGTTCATCTTGCCACCATACACTATACAGGCCCTTTGTTGCATCAAATATAGGTTTACGATAAATTCTAAAGATGCCTTGTACTTCTACAAAGCATTCACGGCAAGTGGTCAGATGGGAGCATGTTATTCCAATGATAAATCGATTTGTGGGTTCTTAGACTAGTTCAGGTCTTAATGGGTTAAAACTTTTCAAGCGTATTTGGAAAATGAGCTGCGAACACAATGCCAGGCATAGATGCCAAGTCAAGGAAAACAACTTTACCCAATATATGATCCAAGGAAACTACTGTATTGGCAGAGGTTTCCAATAGGGGAACAACATGACTGCATGTACCATTTGTTACAGTACATCATCTTGCAGCAAGGAAAAACCTGCACATTTGAATTCATGAACAAGGGCCCATTTGGCACATGAATGTTCTGAGGTGAAGAAGAACTCAATCTGTCCATACTTAGTTTGACCTTCACCAGAAAAAACAACTGTAAAATTGTTTCTTCTATTGCCTTTGCCATAGTGTTTTGATGTGAGATAATTTCTCTTAACTTGTGCCCTGTGAAAGACCTTTACTGTTTTAGAATTGATACAGTGACCAGTCTGTCTTTCCAATGTAGAGATGTGAACTGTGTCCAGTTGAAGTTCACTAGATGCTCCATATACTTTAGCCCTTGACAAATCATTATTTTCCTGACAAAAACTATTATCTTTAGTCATCCGTGTGTAAAATTCAGCTATGGCATTCCCTGGCTTTATGGTTTGTGAAATAACAGGAATAGACTGCACACGTTTGACTGCATGGACCATCTGCATTGGTATATTTTGAGTGCCATGTATCAGCCTTAACGAATATCCATTCTTGTCTTCAAAATGGAAACAAGAATGAGTCCATAATGGACCAAGGACCCTGACACTGTCTGCTAGGTGCACGAGAAGGTGTACATTTGCTGTTTGGTACCGCACACCATAGAGATCAGCCATTTGAGAACAAAAGTTCCACAGTAGTTTCTCTGCATGATCAATCTGTTCAACTGATATGGATTCCATCAATAAAATGAAAATAGCTTCACTTAGTAGAAGGAAGTGATTGTAGTACAGTGTTGCAAGAATTCCACGGAAAACAACAGGTCCATAAAAGATCAAAAGATCCCGATATTCTGATGCTTTAAAAAACATTCTGTGCGATGCCACTGATCGAGGATATCTAATTGAGGATGGAGGAGAGATACCCTGAAATCGCCTGTCAATTTCTTTGGCATTTTTTGCCATGCTGAAGGGCTGACGAGAAAACTCTGTAGAAAACCACATAACCATCAAAAGACGCATTACTCCAAGAAGGACTGAGTGCATGTAATCTATGCCAGTGCCTTTGATAAGGTTATAACCCTTAAGTTTGCTAAGCCAACAGGGACCCTTAACCCCTTTAACAGTGGTTTTGGTCTCATTTGCATATCAAAAGCAAACTTTTCATTTGTGCGCAGTGGCCCTTTTGGATCCCCATGTTGGTATGGAAATGCATGGACATGTCCCCTTTCCCCCATCCTCACAGTCTCTCCTGGCTGCTCACATTTATGACATCCAAATTTACCATTGTATTGCACTGAATTAAGGACTAATGCCTTAGCAGGCAAGTCACATGTTCCAGCAATGGTGAGCACTTTACACAGAAAAGGTTCAGATGTCAACCCTGCAGGTTGCACAAGAATTCCGTTGTCTGCTAGTTTACTCAGTGTGTCACTTAGTGGTCTAAGAAATGTAACCATGGATGGTTTTGCATCCCCATACCAAAGTCCAGCAAATATCATATTCTCTCTTTTTGTGCGTTCCATGACGTTTAATTCATTAATGACACAATAAAAGGGCCACACTGAAAATTTTGACGATTTGAAAATAGGCAGTGGTGGAGGAAGTACTGAAACTCAGTACTTAAGTAAAAGTACAAATACACAGAGAAATATTTACTTTAGTAAAAGTAAAAGTACCACAATGACAACCCTACTTAAGTAAAATTAAAAAGTACCTGCTTTTAAATGTACTTTAAGTATTAAAAGTAAAAGTATTTGCATAATGATTTATTATGACCGCCGCGCAGCGAAGCGGCGGTCATATAGGTTTAGTCAGATTTTTTTTTTTTTTTCTTTTTTCTTTTTCGCATGCCCAAATTTCCGTCAGTGAGTCCCAGGACACTGAAAGACCGGGGTACACGAAACTTGGTGGGCATGTAACCCCACATGGATAGCATGGAACCATCGTTTTTCGTTTTGATCTGTAACCCCCCCGCTTGACTGGACCCCCGAAAGGAGGGTAGGGCAGACACAGTTTTCTGTGAATATCTCGAAAACCGTGGGGTTTAGGAGGACCATTTTTTTTTTGTATGTTGATCTCAAGGGGCCATGTCAACCCATTCCATAACCACTCATTTCATGTATAGCGCCACCTAGTTAAACACAAAAAAGTAAAAATGAGGTGTTGTAATTGAAGGTATCTGTGACCTAACATAGTCAAAACTGCACGAAATTGGAAGTGTATGATCATTATGACACTCTCTGTATGCACGCCAAGTTTTGTGGAATTCCGTTCATTGGGGGCAACACAATAAATTAATTTATGTTACTATACACCAACTGGCCTGTAGGTGGCCGGAGACAGTTTTCTGTGAATATCTCGAGAACCGTAGGGCCTAGGAGGTCCATCTTTTTTATGTATGTTGGTCTTAAGGGGGCATGTCAACCCATCCCATTACCACTTATTTCATGTATAGCGCCACCTAGTTAAAAATTAAAAAGCAAAACATTTGGTGTTTTCATCACAATATCTCTGGCTGACAAGGTCAAAACTGCACGAAATTAAAAGTGTAGGATCATTATGACACCCTCCGAATGCATGCCAAGTTTTGTGTACTTTCGTTCATGGGGGGCCTTACAATAAAATAATTTATGTGTACATTTAGTGACGTACACCAACAAGGATTCCCGGGACACTGAAAGACCGGGGTACACGAAACTTGGTGGGCATGTACCCCCACATGGATAGCATGGAACCGTCATTTTTCGTTTTGATCTGTAGCCCCCCCGCTGGACTGGACCCCCCGAAAGGAGGGTAGGGCAGACACAGTTCTCTGTGAATATCTTGAGAACTGTAGGGCCTAGGATGACCATTTTTTTCCGTATGTTTGCCTCCAGGGGTCATGTTAACCCATTTCATGTGCACACATGTGCACAAACAGATACACACACACACACACATACATTCACAGTAATGTCACAGGCACAAACACAAGCACGCACGCACACACACACGCACACGCACACACACACACACACACACATAACATAAACATAACACAAACAATCAAGAATTTCTCAGAATTATAAACAGGCAAGATGGAGGTATAAAATGAATTTTACATGTGAAATCTATGAACTAATCATGTTTTGGTACTTGTTGTCTAGCAGATACCAGTGAGAATTGAGTGTGGATAATGCAATTTAGTGAGACAGTTAGAATCATATAGGCCTTTCAGCGTGATTTCTTTTTGTGGAAAAAATGTGCTGGACTGTGCGGCGGTCATATTTTGTACCGCTCTGCGGTACATCTAGTTCTGGTTATCTACTAGGGTGATCTGCTGAGTAATATCATTCAGCAAAACACGAGAGCCTGAAGTTTAACGGGGTAGACAAGGGAAACGTCGGGTGGATCGTAATGCCAATTATGCTGATTGAACAGAAACGTTGCTGAGAAAGGTGTCTTTATGATTAAGTTCAGTTTCACTTGCGCAGACGCATAGACATTGAATGAGCGCTCACGTTACTACCCCCCAATTGTAGGCTATGCATCTTTATTTAATCACACACAATTAAGGAATATTTCCTAATCTGGAAAATGTTACGTTTTTTCCGGCCACCGGTTCATTAATAGTCTACCATTCATTTGTGCCGCAAATGATCAGACGTGTGACAGAAGCATGGGCATAGCCTGTAACTTCGCTGATCCGCGGATAGCAATCTCATCGGAGAGGAGGCCCTAACGCTGCAGATAACAGACAGAGAAAGGCACAGAACACAGTTGCATGTACAGTGTAGCCATGGGTCTGGTGAATATAGCCTACCGAATGCAGATGGCTACAAGCTCACGCTTTGCCTGGTCTAGACTAGAAGCTTATGTTTCTAAGAATGCACGTAGCGCTCCAGAATCTTTGGTAGCAACCCCCCGGTAAAACAAACGTGTTTGTCAGAGAGAAAAAAAAACTGATCATAAAATGTATCGTAAAAAGGAACGATGGTGTTGTAGAAATGTAGTGGAGTAAAAGTACAGATAATTGCTGTAAAATGTAACGAAGTAAAAGTCAAAAGTATGCACTATAAATTTTACTTAAGTAAAGTACAAATACGTGGAAAATTTACTTAAGTACAGTAACGAAGTATTTGTACTTCGTTACATTCCACCACTGAAAATAGGTACCCCATCTGTGTTCCAAGTAAGTGAGATGTTTTTAGGGTCACTAAGAGGACCACCCCCATCTACAAGCTGTTTGTAAACTTCTGCATCATATATATCTTCAACATTGTTGGGATCCGTTTTCTTCCTGCTAAATCTAAAGTTAAGCTTCTCCTGAAAACCTGGCTTGAGAAACAATGATCTTATTTGAGCCTCAATTGGAATCTCTATGAAGGATGAGGATTTATCTTCTGACATAGTAGCTCCACAAGACAGACATTCCAATTGTGCACTTTCTAATGACCCAAAACAATTACTGCAATATTTATGCAATACAATAGGGGATGATGCAGAACGGGAGAAAAAGAAGTCTTTGAACTTCTGTATACTGTTTAAGCAGTTTGTGTTCAGACTGTCGGGACAAAGCAACTTGAGCATTTTAAGCAAATCACTAAGGGCCTTATCAGTTACTTTATGACAGTTTACATAAGCCATGATGATCAAAAGGCACTCTGACACAGTTATTGATGCATTGTCATATAATGGCTTGTCTGTTGTGTCCTTGAAATTTGACTCTTCTGCACACTCCTCACTCAAATCCTCTTCAAATCCCTCTCTGAACATATGTCCATCATCATACGTCCAAACCCCCACATCAGGGAGAGCTTCCTCAAATGATTGAGATGGATCATACTCAACACTGCCTTGTAGTTCAGTTGTTAGGCCATCAGGGGGATCTCTGAAGGCTGATCTGGAAGATGATTCTTCATAGTCTTCAAAAGAGTAAACAGTTGAAATACTCTCTTGTGCCATGCTCCCTTGTGCTGGTAATAAAATTGAACAAAAATCATTATGGGTAAAAATAAACAAACAAACCTTGTCACAATTCAAAACCTACATTGTCTCAGCCTGTTCACTTTCTGACACTCAAATAATTGTCATATTTTAGCAGGATCTGCTCAATATACTATACATCACTAGACAGACAGACACAGACAGACTGTATACCTGGCAGGTGGTGAGAGGTTTGATGTTCCAGAGTGAGTGGGGTAGATCCTGCATGTACAACCGGAGGTTGGACTTGTTCGTTCTGGGCTCCTCCAGGAGGCACCCCAACCTCCTGCCGTGTTCCCCAGGTGCTACATCCTGACAGAGAACAGTACACACATCAATGGTTCACACAATTTTCTGGATCAATTAGTAGAGATTATCATCAAGAAACGTTCTTGCACGAAACTCAAAAAATTAAAACATGAAAAACACAAGAGGCAAGTTGACATTAATGGAATATATTATATAAATACAGGTAATGGGATGCATATTCTTTTCCCCCCACATCTTGATCACATTGTAGCAGTTTATGTTTAAATATCTTTCTGTGTTTGTGGTAACATGTAATCGACAGGGTTGAATATAACTCATCACATACACACAACACACAAATAACAATAAGAAGTTGTGGGCCCTTAGGTGAATGAGTAGCGGGACAGGTTTTGGAAGGATATGATAGCAGCTGACAGTGACAAACAACAAGTGACACTGTCAATAATGACTAGAATGCCACAGCAGCAAACCAAACATGAGGCTACAGCCACACAGTGACCTACTGTATATGAAAGGATCATGGCCTTATGTTATTAACAGCCTTAACTTAGAGGTGAAAGGTTCAAAGTATACAAAGCATACAGCTAAGATAACTCACATTTCAAATTTCATTCTTAACACGTGCTACTGTAATCAGGATGACATACATGCACACACCTCTTACCTAAATATTGCTGATCAGTCTCCACATGAACATTGGTGGCTTCAGGTAGGGATGACTGCAGTGAGGAAAATTAGGTATTAAATATCATATCTGCTGCAAATTTGCTGCAACAAAGCTAAGCCAGGCTTCTCACCAATTGTGCAATCCTTCTTGGTCGTTTATTTGGGTCTTCTTCATTACCAGTCCTTCTCCATCGTTTTCCAGGTTTTCGTCTGGTCATTTTGACACTCCAATTCTATAAAAATATAGACACAAGTTGCTGGAATATAGAGTGAAGTCTAAGTAAGACTTAAGAAAAGGCATCAAGTGTTTGTTCCATCTGATCAACTCTTTAGTAAACAGAAATACATTTTCTAGCAAGCATCAATTTTATGTTAGCTACCAGAGATAACAGACCTTTATTATTAATTTTTTAAATCAAAGTACAAAATAATTTGCATCATATTCTTAAAGTAGCAAAAGTATTTATCATTTTGATCACTTTAATGTAAATGTAATGTAAGCTCATTGTTATTACCAATAACATGATGTATAATTTACATAAATAATCTAATAATTAACTGTGTATAAGCATGAAATATAAATTATCAAGAACCAATAGGCTATAACATACATGCCAACCAACCCCATGCAACACATGAATGCACTATAATCACTATAATCATAAATAAATACAAAAGTGGAATCATTTGTACACAAAAAGTGCATTTGTTTTAAAGCTAAGATGTCAGGCTTTCATTTGATAACAGATAACAAAGACAACGATATTTGAACCCCAGGAAAAAGTGTGCCAACCAGCCCTAACTTTACAACAAATCTGCTTAGACCCAACTATGCTTAGAAAATGTCACCACTGAATCAATAATAGCAGCTACCGTTTTAATGTGATTAGCTATACAGTGTGATTTGTCCCAAATAATTGCACAACTATTCTTTGAGACGTGTATTTCCATGTTTTCACCTTTCTGAAGAGTTTGAAGTATATGAGCTTCGCAAACATATATATATATATATATATATGTATATATATGTGTATATATGTATATATATATATATATATATATATAGCGAGTTGTAATCATTTTAATACAAAAATATCTGATGTTCTGCTGCCTCGCTAGACATATTAGCTAACGTTAGCTAGTGTCTAGGTAGATGCCTCTTTGAATGCGGCATCTCGTTATATCGGCGTTTCGTAACACTAAGACGTGAAAAACTTCTACCTGGTGTCAAAGATCCTTAATATACAAAGATAAAGCAGGTCAGGCTTCTACAATGGAATGGAATTGTACACAGTTCCTGCCTCCTAAAAGGGTGTGGTCAGAATGCGCTGACGCGACATTGTTGATGGAATGCCTCAAAGATTCTTCATTTTCGCGCCTTTCTCTTGACTGGAGCTAACCTGGGTGACTGAATATTGGAGAAATGCGGTCTGATTTCGAGGTAAGTTGCTGTTTGTATTACAAGTTGAAATATTTGAAGGTATTTGTGTTTAGTCTGTGTCTATGTAATGAGTTAGCTATGTAATAAAATATCTGCTGAGTTTAGCACTATTATAACCTTGTATCGCCGTCATGAATATTAGCTCATTGGGGAGTAGCTGAGTAACTTAGCTAGCACTAGCTGACGTTAGCTCACCATCTGATAGCTGAGGTGCTAGCAGATACCTATCAGATTAATTTGGAAGTGTAACGGCGCCTATTATCAGATGGAAAGTCAGGAAATTATTTTGTGTGTGTGTGTAGCTTGAATACCTTCATTTTTATGGGAGCCTATTCCCCCTTGTTATCTGTTGCTGGTTGGTCACAATTGTAAACATGACCTAAAATCAGCATCAAGATGGCTTGTGGATCCGATCTACTAACCGAGAGGTCTTTTACAGGCAAGCAACATTGATTTAGCAGGTAGAAGTTTTGAAATGTATTTAGCTGCTAATCAAAAAAGAGTATATGTACACAGTTGTAGTGGTGCATTTCATTTTATTACCAGCCTAGCTTTTAAGCTCATGCTTCATGAAATCAATCATACAGAACATCTCAGCAAACCATGAGAAAGTAGCTCGAAAAAAAAAAAAACTATTTAGATTATAACATAACCCTGTTGTCTGCCTTATCCAGCACGACTCGGATCAGGGTGGCTTCTACGACCACATGAGAAAAGGAACCAGGTGGACTCTGCCAATTATTATTATCAGTCTAGCTGCTAGCTAGCTAGTGAAACATTTTGTTTTTCTCCGGATTCGCTGTGCGTCCTCCACGATGCGGCGATTTTCTCCTCGGATTTCTGCCCCAATCCTGCACATGACATATTTTTTTAATAATTTGTCCCTTATGGGAAATGCGTGGTCAGGGTGTCGCTCAATTATCGTATTGAATATATCGGTTTTTAGTATTTTTTCTGTAATTGTCTTGCACAGCCCCTCATCGGTCCAATGGGACTTGATGAGGGGTGCAAGATTCTCCTCTAATTTGGTCAAAATCTTTCTCAAAATAGCTGAGGGCTCAATTAAATTGGCAGTGTCAGAATATCTTTTTTTTTTTAGAAAAGTGGATGAGTTGCTGCTGGGTACACTGTAGTTGTGTTCAACTTTACTGTCATAGACTAGCAGCGCATCACATTCAGGGCATGCTGATATTATAGGGTCCCCCTTGATTTCCCTTACTAGCCACCCACAAATGTATGTCAGCACCTCCTCCTCTAGGTCATTTAGCCTATTCTGGTCCTCTGATATCAGTTCAAGAAGCTCAGTGTCCAGTTCAGTGTCCAGTTCATTGATGCCATCATCTGGAACATACTAAATGTAATAGAATTGTGTAAGTATGAGCATATGTTAGGCCCACATGGTGGATATACATTTCTATACATACCTATGGTGTTTAATGATACAGACCTGAGGTGTTGGCATTTGGGCATTGCCAGAGTGGGTTGTTGTTGGCCTAGTGCTGTTAAGCAGGAGGGTGCCATTATCAGACAGGCAGTTGGTTCCTATGTTATTTGAAAGCTCTGCTATAGAGGCACTTTTCAGTGATGCTGCAAATTCTCTAGCTGAAGGGTTAAATCGGTGGCCACCTTTGCCACGGATGACTGAGAACAGGTTCTTTGGAGGGAGAGAATTTTCCTTTAGAGTATGGTTGTTATAAGAGATTGTATTTACAGTTGAATGTCAGGACTTGTTTACCAATCCATCCATCCTGTACTACTGTTTGTATTTACCTCAAGGCAGTCCTGATTTAGTTTAGCGGTACAAATGAATGACATGTCTGCATATTCTCTCCCCAGTTGCTGCACAAGTAGAAGGACGCTACGGATGGTGAGGATGAACCCGCGCTGACAGGGAGGAATGAAGTTGGGCCTGTGATATTCAGAGTATAAGTCAATACTATATTACAATGCATACATTGTGTTCTGTAACTGTCACTGTGAAAGTCAAACTTTCCTCTGTATGAAAAAAACCTAACACACTGAGAAGGATTGCTACACATTCTGTTCTCTAACAACCTGAAGGTCCAAGACTCAATCCACTGAAGGCTCTCCATAAGATGTTGGATCTGGTATGTGCTTCGTGGTCCTATAGGACGACGCCATGGGCAGGGGTCAGAGATGCGCCTGAGAAGTAAGTGTTTGTGTTTGTAATCAAGTGTTGATGTTAAAAATGCAGTAAGGGATTTAGAATTTTCAGATGGACACTTTTACCGTGAATTTAAGATATCAAAAAGCCTGTTCATGGCCTCAAAGAAGTCAGCTGTAGGGTTTGCCTCACTTGGCAGCCTCTCCAGCTCTATCATAGTCTTCATTCCTATTGTGTTAGCATATAAAGGGTCATATTAAGCAGTGAAATGTGCAGGTGTAAGGACTTCATTTTAAGAACATAATTCCTTACCAGCAGCCACAGTGTGACTGAAGACTTGCGTAGCAAGGCGCACACGCATGTTACTGAATGGTGGCAGTGAAACATGCTTGTCTGTGATTTTGGGGGCCAGTCTCACAGTGTTTTGTTTGTCAGTGCTGTAGAATGCAGCAAAGTGTTTCCACTGCACCTGATGTGGTCCGATCTGTAACATGACAGTGTAAATGTATGTTGCCATTTGGTTTGTTGGTGTTGTCTACGATACGATACAATTATTAGATATATGGAGAATTAAACTAACCTTCAGGTCATGTTTTTTAAGATTGTTTCGCACAGACTTCACTAGGTGAGGTACGTCAAACATTAGTGGAATTCCCACCCCATCCACAGATATGCAGTGTGCACTCTCACTTGTGTCTTTTATATCAAGACTGGCTCCTAACAACTTCAGTGTTTTGAGGTTTGATGTTGATTGGTCACAGACCACAGAAAACACCTGTTGTGAGAGATTGGCTGTGTAAGCATGACCATCTCATGTAGGGATGTATGCAGAGAAGTTTTTTCTATTATTTCATTGCATTCAAACTCACAGTGAACCCAATCTGTCTCAGCCTTCTCACTGCTATTGATATAATAGTGGCTGTCTCCTCCGAGGAGAGGGTAGCTTTAGCCAAAAAGTATCCCAGGGCCTGCAGAATGCACAGTGTTGATGGTGCAGGTTATGTATGAGTATCTTGTTCATTTTCAGCCTAGGTGTAGTAAAGGTATGTGTAATGTCAGAATTGTCAATCTGTCCAATCACTAAAGGCACAAAGCTCACCTGCTTCCACTTAGAAGCTGCTCCTCGAGCCATCAGCACCATTGCCTGATTGGCTACCTCACCTTTGGAGGTCAGCCCATCTATCTTATCGAAGGCACGGTTGTAATCAATGTGCTTTTTAATGGCCATTTCATCAAAAATTAATGACACTACCAGTTGGGATGGCTTCATCGTTTTTGCCATTAATGCCATCTGGTGCAAAATTGAATCAAGGAAACCTGGCTGCAATGTAAAGCAACACTAACCTGTTAGTTGAATAAGCATAATGTATGTATTAAAAACAAATGTCAACACATTTCGATATAAATCTTACTTTAAAATGGCCAACATTTGAGTTGATAAATCTTTGGAGGGTTGATTGACATGGGAGAATAAAATGCCTCCTTAAGGTCCGGTAGGCATTTGGACTGTGGTGGAATATTTGGACTCCAAGCTGCTTTACAGATGTTGGGAATTTTCTACCTTTGCTTTTTTTGCCAAAACTTTTCAGTTGAAAGCTAACAAACTCCGCTGAATCTGGTGGTAGGTTTGTCAGGGCATCAACCAGTTTGTTCTTTCCCTGTTCAGCTGAAAGTCTTGTAAATTGGAAAAGGGGTTGTTTGTTTTAATCAAAATAGATAAAGAATCAGAACATCTAGATTATATTCCGGAAGCCCAGAGCCTTTTGATTAAAAGAAGACCGCATCAACATTTGAACACAGACCCATCAGGGAATGAACCAGAATGATATCTGACTGGTGGACTTCAGACCAAGTTTATACATAGCAGGGTATTCTGATAAACAGCCATTTTCCCCTCCTTTATCTTGGAACATAATGCAGTAGGCCTACAGTATGGGGCCACATCCCCTGCATGGCCCCATGTTCAAATGCTGATATTCGTTTCGCTTGATCAAAAGGCTCCGAATTGCTGTACTAATAGGCAAACCCACTTTGCTTTAAGGTCTCTAATTTGAGCTTGGAGTTTCCTCTTGATGACCCTCTCTCTCTTTAGCTGCATGTTTGAACGTTTCCGACCTTCCCTCTCCCTCCGTAGCTGCTGCAGGAGTTGTGATTTCTCTCTCTCCATTTGGAGCTCTTTCTCCGACTGTCCCTATTGTTAAAATAGTCATGTGATGTCATCAGCCTTAGTCCTCTTTCAAGTACTTTTATCTACACAGGTGTTATGATGCCAGGTTTTTATATACCACCAAATGGCATCTACATACACTGATTGAAAGTCAGCCTTATGTTACTTGTACTTATGTAAAGCCAGCTACCTTACTACTACTACTTACTTCTACTATGTCCTCTAGTATGTCTCCTATTTCTTCCATTTCTGGATGGTCTGCATCTTCCCCCATTTGGCCATTCACTATCACTCTGTCCTCTCCTTTAAAAACATGTCTGTATTATATTTCCAATGTAATGCATGATTGATTTTAAAAAATGTTTTGCTGTTGTCTCTTTGTTTTAGGTACTGTGCATGCTGGTCATATCACTTCAATCGTCAGACAACAAAGGGATGAAGAGATTCTACTCTCCCGCATGCACACTAATCTATTGATGATGTTAGTTAATTTAAAGACAAGTGCAGTATTTAGTTTTGTAAATGCTTAACTGTAATCTATGTATAGGGTCAACACCTACCCATATTTCCATGTCTCTGCAAGACACGTCTACTGCCATTTGATGGAGGGGGATTAGGACAGTTGATCTTAGTGGGAATAGCATCGTCTGTAAGACGCTTTCTTTTTTGCTGTAAAATACATTATCATTATTGTGCTATTCCTTATTCCTCCAGGGAGACTGCAGAATGTGGATATGTATGCAGGTGTTTAATTGTGGGATTTGCTAAAAATGTGAATTTCAAATAAAAACATACCATATGGACAATCATGCTAGTTTCAAAGTGAGCCTCACACACTCCAAACCCTCCTTTTCTCAGGTTTTCCTGCTTGGAGCGGATGGACAGGTCGGCTCTCCTTATATTAACAAGCCACCTCTTTCTTCTAGTAGTTCAATAATATGGTATAGAAAAGATAAATGTCAGTGTGTATCATATTTTAAGCTTTTTCATCAAGATGTAAGTATTGTGGTTGAGTAGGCTTAACTTAGTGCATGGTTGGTAGGCCTAACGATAATGGCCGTGTGGTGGCGCTGTGGGATACATCGATTGGCGCTACCTAATTAAACATCAGTGGTAAGGCTAAGTGAGAAAACAGACTTTCTTTCTAACGTCGTTTGGTTAAGTGTGGAAATTAGCTGTCCAGATGATGTGATATGGCCTACTCGTTAAACATAAATATAGGAACACACTAGCCTAGCCTATGTTAGCCTATTTCATGGTGTATGGCCGTCAGTTATTGGCTATTTGATATGTCCTTATAATCTGGAAACAAACTATGCTGTTATGCTACTACACTACATACCTATCTACGTCCGGAGGGAAGGAGAAGACCGAAAGGTGTCTGTTATTGCAGCCAATTGCAGCACAAAGTTTTGGCATTTTCGGGATTGAGTGATCAATATCGAAGTGGTAAGCAACGGTAAATGAGCAACGGTAACCTATGTATTTGGATCTTTGAATATTCTTATAAGAACATTCGGCTACCTAGTAGATCGCGTGCCAGTGGGTTACAAAAACAGACAGACAAGTGGCAAACAAAGTCGTTTTTCTCGTTAACTGTTTATTTGAAAAACGCCATGTCGATGTCAGAATGTAAGGAACAAATGTGAATTACAGAAAATGCATTAAAATGTCCGATCTCGAACTGTATAATTAAGGGCTGGGGCATAATCCGAGAAAAAATGATTTCTTCCATAGGGCCACAGTGTAAAGAATCTCTCGCTAGTCTCCTAAAAAGGCGTGGCGCTAATGAACCCTACGTCATAGGGGAACAGGAAGAACCCTTCTGTGAATCGTCTCGCTTTATCAACCGTCTCTGCTGGTGTGTTAACAGAGTCCGTTAATTCTCAAAACAAAACAATTTACGCTATTACTTACTTTTAGTCGTTATTCTTAACAGAGACTCCTGCTTCTTCCAAACGAATCAAGCCAGTCTAGCCACCATGCTGGTTCTTCCAGAGACCCCTGTCCCACTGCTGATGGTCAACTACACGACGTTGTGAAGAGTTGAATAAAGAAATTATTTTTGTGAAATATTTAACTGAGGAGTGGTCCTTTGGAAGGTGGTAACGTTAATGGCGTCTGTTCAACAATTAAAACTTCGCTTGTGACCATGCACTCATTTGGCGGCCCTTGACTGTAAAATGTTTGAGTATCAAATCAAATGAGTAAGAATGGAAATTTCGACTTTTTTTTTTTTTTTACTACTGCGGTCATGTAAAGCATTATAAAATAAAGTCAATCATATTTTACTCTGTAGGCTAGCAGACCTATGTGAGTAAAGCCTCGTCAATGGTAATATGGTGTGTTGTGAAGACATCGTGCCAATCATGTGTTGTGATCTCGCCGCTGGAGCAAGATTGGTGTCGTGAAGCCTTGCGCACGCGCAGTTCGACCCAAAGACTGTGCTCGATGAGTGCCCATAAAACGTTGGTATATGGCCGCCGAGTGGAGGGACTTGTCTAAAAGGACTTTGGTTCAAGCAGACGTAGGACTTTCATGTACTTCGAGTGCAGTGAAGTGCAGCCCTGCAGTCAGATAATGGTGCACAGCCAATGGGATTTTTACGTGCGCAGCTTTTTGATTTAGTGTTGTCTTACACTTCCTATGTTTCATGGACTGTAAAGGTAGGCTATGTGTTTATTTAGTCATTTTAATACAGAATTAACTTTGATGAAATTATAATCAGACACTTCAAACCCCCCCCCCAAAGAAAAACTCATCTGATCTGCACGATCAGGGCTCTCAAGTTTTGAAGGAGTGAGACTTTGTTTCTCGGGGGCGGGGGGCGTGGCATTGGCACAGTGCCACGCCCCCTCCCCCTGATCGAAGTACATGAAAGTCCTACGTCTGCTTGAACCAAAGTCCTTTTAGACAAGTCCCTCCACTCGGCGGAGTGGTAAACTTCTACAACAAGAGCCCTATGGCATTGTTTTGGTAGGAGAATGAAGCCATACAGCTCTTCTATTAGGAGGTTTACCACTTACTCTGAGTTAACTTACCCAGGTTTGTCACTAAACCACGTCCTTGAAATACCCCCCAAGTGACCTCTCCCCGATTGTCAAACAGGCCTCAATTCATGAAGCTAACTAGCCAATTAGGCATCACTTCACAAAAGACCCACACAGCCAGACGCTGAAGAGAAAAGACGAGTGTAACACCTTTTGAGGGAGACAGGAGAGATACTTGAGGTTGGAATCATGCTCTGGGCAAAACTGGATTCCTTCTCATTTTCCCAGAGAGGAGCAACAGGCAAAAAATACCATTATAGTGGATAGGAGCCAACTGTCTGAGCATGGCGAGGAAATCCCAGCGTTGAATCCATCATCTGACGGGGGACATGCAACAGGCTGCAACACCGCTGCCCCACCACCTTATGGGTAGGCTAGTCATAAGTATTACATAATCGCCTGTGCCCACAAGTTCAAAACTTTTAATCATTATCCATTCAACCCCCCAAAAAACACCATTAGGATAACTTTGTTATCTAATCTGTGATCATATAATTTCAGTAAATAGTATGTGAATGACATATAAACTTTATTTGAAACATCTGTATCCACTTAGATTTAGGGATTAAAAGTTTTGAACTGATATGCCTATGCTGGTCATTTCAGTTAGTTCTTTGCAATTACTTATATCTATTTTAGGCAATTTGTGTTTACAAAAATTTAATTTATGGTTCAATGTTTTTTTTTTATGATAGCTCTACAAAAGGGGGCACCATTGTTCCATCACCCTACAGAGGCAATACCGTCAGCCCATCACCGTATGACCTCAACAACTCTGGTACATCACTCTATGGAAGCAATGCACCCAGCCCATCACCGTATGGCCTCAACACCTCTGGTCCACCTCCCTACGGAAGCAATAGACCTAACCAATCACTGTATGGCCTCAACACCTCTGGTCCACCTCTCTACGGAAGCAATACACCCAACCCAACCCATCACCGTATGGCTTTAACACCTCTGGTCCACCTCCTTACGGAAGCAATACACCCAACCCATCACCGTCTGACCTCAACACCTCTGGTCCTTCACCCGACAGAGGCCATGCAGCTCACCTGGCACCAAACAGGAGAGATGCATGCAACTCATCTGACGACGGCAACATCCCTGGACAGCAGGAAGAAAATGCATGGACACCATGTGATAGATGCAAGGGGGAGGTTGAAAAAATCCTTCATGAAAAAAGAAGAATCAATGAAGTTATCTCAAGAATAGGCAAGTAATGCAAGTTCTTCTAATGAATTCATGATGTAATTGTTTTATTAGTGATATGGGCCTTGAACACACAAACATACTGTTTTAACTATCCTTAAAAAAAGGCAGAAAAGACTATGGTATAAGATAAAAACGGTTCTAAGCTGGTTCACAAGTTCTGAGAATTGGACAGGCCCCCACTGCTTAAAAAAATCCTAGAGGAAACTTGTGCTTTGTTAAATTATATTCCTCCCGCAGGTGTATACATCTAATGAAATATCTGTCTGTCTGTCTCATGTGATGTATCTATCTATCTAATTCTTGTGGTTTCTATTTGCCCTGAAAAAGGCCTGTCATATAGGCATGGTTTTATGTTCTAAAATGAAAACTTTCCTGCCATTAAAGCTGTTTAACTTTGTTTTATCGTTTTATCGTATTGTTTGTACTGTTTCTCCCTTTCAGATCCAGGCCAGGTCAGAGAGCTTCAGACACTACTGGAGCTCATTGGAGAGAGGCATCATGACGGCGCAACATCTACATTAGGCCAGCAGGAGCTCTTTCCTGGGAGCGGCGTATTAATATCCTCGTTCCGCCTTGCTGCCTTGCATCAAGCATCAAAACCAAACAGCATGCGTCTCTTTCATGCACTTTTTGACCATTTCTTCACTTTGGAGGAATGTAAAAATGCAGTCCCCTTTGGCCGACCTGGCAACAACCCCTCAGGAAGAGGAAAACGGGTCCTTGACCGCAAAAAGGTTGACAGAATCCTAAGTAAGTTTTCCCAAAATGAAGCTCTGTGTGTTTTTAGGCCAGGATGTAAGGGATAATAAACTCCACGCTGTGCGTACATAGGAAATTATTGCACGTTCGAAGTGATTATAAGGTCCCAATGCCGCAGGCAGATGGACCTTTACGCTTTGATAAGTGCAATAATTTCCGATATACGCACGGCGTGAAGTTTATTATCCCGCTTATACCACTGCTTAGTACTGTTGCTACGTCTTTACTAAGTTGTTTTGCTAACAATGTACACATTTTGATAGCTATCACAGTCTCATTTGCAGAACTACTTCTTTCCTCCACACTTTGCCTCAATCAAAACTTACCAGCACAAACTGCCATTACTAGTTCTAAATGGATGGTTGCTATGATCAAAAGCGGTTCCTTAGTTCCACCTGTCATTGTCAAGTGCTGCATCCAAAGATTCTATCCAGTCTTGGCTTTTGTAAAATCACTGTTTCTCGTACTGCCAAACGCATCCAGACTCCATCCAAAAACCATCGCGGTCACAAGTTAGTGTTGCTGTGATGCAGACGTCGGTCAGGCCACTAAACTGTAATCCTGTGTTCATCATACAGTTCACAACGATTTGGGCGAATGGATATGCAAATGTGATACGGACAAAAAAAGTGGAACTACTTCATAGCCGTACAGTTATAGAAAATTAATGCACATTCCAAATAGCTCATCAGAATAGGAAATTTGATCAAGCAGTGATATAAAAAAACATGTTTGTGCCATTTATATGTGAAAATGGCTCTCTGCACCCTCTACAGTTTGAAACATGCCATAACCTTTTGGTCCAAATGCAGATGTTGAACCGCACTTTTGGGGCTCTTCAATGTCATATGGCCAAGCAATGGCTGGAAATGCTAGGAATGTCCCCGGATAGTGATAGAAAAATATTTTTATTTGCAAATTACATTTCCGTAAGGATTGTTTTTCAAATGACAAGTTTGAGGGTGGATTCTGCAGCACTCTTCGTCTCTCCCTTTCTCCCTCCAAGTTCGTCAGCCCCTTTCATCTCTGCCCCTCTTCAACCTCCCCCTTCCAAAAACATCCCCACACATTTTGAAAGCCTTTTTCAGAAATGTGAGGTGGGTGGAGTTGTTTATGGTTGTCCCAAAAAAACAATCAGCTGATTTCCAATTCTATGAACTGAAATGGACATCCACCTGGTGTTCTATACTTTGAACCTGAAGTGGAGTTGTGTATGGTATGTGGTAAGTCTTTTTGTCAATTTACTCATGCCAATTTGTAATGCTCTTGTCTTACAGCTTATGTCCTGAGATGTGGCACTCTGCCTGGTTGGGATGAAATCGAGGAGGCCAAGCTCAAGAAAGCCTTTGTCAACAAATGTAGGGCCAGAGCAAATTCTAAGGCATAGGCCACTGCTGTAGTCTACAGTATGTGGAGTGTGTTCTTTCTCACCCTTGTTAAGTTTAGGTTTTGTAGTACGGAGTGTGTTCTTTTTCATGGACCAAAGGTGTTAAGACCGTACCAAGTTGAGGTTTTGTACAGGTGCTGGTCATATAATTAGAATATTGGGGAAAAGTTATTTTAATTTCAGTAATTTTATTTCAGTGATTTTAAACTCGTAAATGTGAGACTTGTACATTATATAGATTCATTAGACAGGAAGTGAAATATTTCTAGCCATCATTCATGTTAATTTGGATGATTATGGCTTATAGCTAACAAAAACCCCAAATTCAGTCAGAAATTTTCTGACACTTGATTTGGGGATTTCTTTAGATATAAGCCATAATCATCAAAATTATCATGAATAATGGCTAGAAATATATCACTTACTGTCTAATGAATCTATAACTTTCCAGTTTCACGTTTTACATTGAATAACTGGAATTAAAAAAAAACTTTTCCACAATATTCTAATTACATGACCAGCACCAGTATGTGTGTTACTGGTACTGTGTTTCCTTTTCACATGGTTTCATGTGTTTGAGCCAAACCCAAGTGTGATTATTCCACATACCTCAGCAGAGCTGGTCAGTTTTCATTGTTTATCATCTGGAAGTGGTAATTTTGTCTATATGCCGGATTGCTTTATACAATGCACCAGTTCACATGGTGTTTGTTCCAATTGTGTAAATGTATCTGTTTTGCTGAACAGAATAGTTCACCAGAAATTAAGTCACCATCTACTCCCCCCTCCCCCTTTCTGAGTAGAAGTCTTAGGTTTTGAGGATAAAAAAAACAAAAAAACTTTACAGTAAGGGGGTGAGTAAATGATGACTGACACTTTGGTTTTGTATTTATTTATTTATTTATATGTATCAAATACGTATGGTGTACTGATATAGAATTGTACTGTAATACCCAAATAAAAGTGTTAAACTTTTCAATATTGAGTGGTGGTTGGGTTTATTTTAGTATTTTTTCTAAAGATAATTATTTTTTGTATTTATTCTCAATTTGTTCTCGTATTTCTCAAGTATGGCTCAGATATCATTCTCAAATATAGCTTCAGGAAGACATGTAAAAGAAACAATCAGTACATGGAAGACACACTTAAGACAATGGTAAGATCTCGTTTAGGGCTCATACTTCTCAGATTTGTTTCATAAAAGTCTCAGATTCATCTCATGTTATTCTCTTTAATTGTCCTTCAAAATAACCAAGACGTATTGAGATCAGGGGCATAATTATGAGATCTCCTCTGTTTATCCCACTTCTCAAGTATTGCTGAACTGATTTTCTCAACTATCTCTTAGTGATGTCTTGTCTCTTTTAAGCTTACCTCTTGCTCCTAAGGGACCCTTAGGAGAAGTAATCCAGAAACAAATGGTCACAGAATGATATGAATATGAGAAGCTCAAACTGATCTCAGGAGATGAGATTGAACAGCAGATGAGCAACACATTTTTCCTCATATTTTACCATAGTCTGGATAGACGGTTTATTGTGGACTTGTACAAATTGTCTGCGGTTAGAAAGGTATGATCTAAACCAAGCGAGTGCTGAGTCTTTAATGCCTATCAAATGTTCAAGCCTGTGAAGTAGTATGTCATGGTCTATGGTGTCGAAGGCAGCACTGAGGTCCAGGAGGACTAAAATTGATATATGTCCTGGCTGATTCAGTACTTTGGTGAGCTCTGAAACCAGACTGATATCATTCTTCGATTTTATTCATATGTAAGAAGGCACTAATTTGTTTGGACACTATTTTTTCTAATAGTTTCGACAGAAAAGGGAGATTAGATATAGGCCTATAGTTGGCCAGGCTGTTAGGGTCAAGGGTAGGTTTTTTGAGGGATGGCTTAATAACAGATAACTTAAACGACTGGTACATGCCCTGAAAGCAGTGAGTTATTTATGATCTGGAGCAAAGCATTATCCAAGAAAGGGAGAGCAGATTTCAGAAGATGAGTAGGGATAGGATCTAGTAGACTAGTTGTAGATTTTGATTAGGAAATTGTGGAAGTGAGGTCTAATATGTCGATCGGTGTAAATTAATTCAAAGTTGTTCGTCTCATCTGTGATTCAATTATGTTTTCGCTACCGTTCAGCAATGGAGTACGAATATCTGGTAAGACTGATTGGTTATTAATCTTATCTCTAATTGTTTCAATTTTGTCATTGAAAAAATTTATGAAGTCATTACTGTTTAGGCATATAGGGATAGATTCGGTTACTTCAGTGTGGCTCTTCGTCAGGCGGGAAATTGTGGTAAAGAGAAATTTTGTATTATTTTTGTTTTCTTTGCAAGGAATAGTAGGTTGACTTAGCCTCGTTGAGTGCTTTTTTGTAGGTGATAAGGCTATCTTTCCATGCTTGGCGGAAGACTTCCAATTTAGTAGTACGCCATTTTTGTTCAAGTTTGCGCGCTGCTTGTTTGAGGGTTTTTGTCTGTGTGGTGTACCATGGAGCACGCCTTACTTGTTTCCTTACTCTCTTTTTTAGTGGTGCTACTGAATGAAGGGTTGAGCGTAATGAGTTCATTACATTATCAGTTAACAAGTCGACCTCGGTTGGATTAAGGAAAGGGCCTTCTGATACCACATGGGTCCGGGGCAAATGTAAGCGAAATGTTTTCTAGAAAGTCTGCATTCGTTTTTTTAGATAGGCCGCGGCAGTAGTATTAAACTAAATTGGGTACTGCATATTGTAATGTCATTGTAAAAGTAATTAGATGGTGGTCAGTTAAGGTCGGGTGTTGTGGCAGAACTGTTAACTGCTCTATGCTTATGTCGTATGACAAGACTAGATCAATAGTATGGTTATCTCGGTGTGTGGGTGAATTAACATTATGACAGAACCCAACATGTTCAATTACGGATTGAAATGCAATTGTGAGACAATCATCTTCGTTGCTTTGGATGACGTCATTACTCATGCACGAGCTTGACTGAAGTGGCCACCTTGATTGGCTGATGATTGTAACGCGGGAATGATTCCAAACACCTCCCTTACGATGATGAGTGACAGGTCTGAGAATGCGTGTGCTACACAAGTAGTGCAAAGGACGGAAGATGATGAATAACTGAATAAAAAGGCCTAACCTAAATGAATAAAGAGTAAGGCAAAACAAATAGCCTAGTAGCATAATGAAACATACGGATTGATGCAGTAGCCTATCTTTGCAACATTATTAAATTAATCTGTCACCATAGGCCTATGCCTATACGTTTGCAAAGAGGAGAACATTTTAATTTGATTCACAATGAGACATATTTACATGTTGAGAATGAGTAGTTTTGGTTGTTGGTGGCGTTATTGCATCCTTAGTTATGCCTACAATGCAAAATTGTTCCCTCACGATTGGAAGCTCCTGAAATCCCGCATAGGATTTCAAAACATTGCGACGCGAAATACCACAAAAAGCTGTTTGTGAATAGGTCTTAGGGAGTTAGGAGTCCTCTCGACTTCTTTTAAGCTATCCCAGACTTAGGTGCTACTTTTAGGTCTAAAATGCTTTGTGAATTACTTTTAGTGAGAAAAATTAGGAGTCCTAAAGTTAGGAGTGACACGCCCATTATTTTTAGGAGTTGCTCCTAAATTCGCCAGTTTGGAGCTACTTTTACCTTTGAAATTCTTTGTGAATACGGCCCCAGGTTGAGAACCAATGAGAGACTCGTAGAAATACTAAAAAGTGAAAATGACAGTATGGAATGCTTCTATTCCCTAATTCATCTTTTTGCACAAGAAAAACCCCTGCAGGTCATATAGGTTTAGTCAGATTTTTGTTTCTTTTTTTTTTCGCATTTCCAAATTTCCGTCAAGGATTCCCGGGACACTGAAAGACCGGGGTAGACGAAACTTGTTGGGCATGTAACCCCATATGGATAGCATGGAACCATCATTTTCGTTTTGATCTGTAGCCCCCCCGCTGGACTGCACCCCCCGAAAGGAGGGTAGGGCAGACACAGTTTTCTGTGAATATCTCGAGAACCGTAGGGCCTAGGAGGTCCACCTTTTTTTTGTATGTTGGTCTTAAGGGGGCATGTCCAGCCATCCCATTACCACTTATTTCATGTATAGCGCCACGTAGTTAAAAATTAAAAAGCAAAAAATTAGGTGTTTTCATCACAATATCTCTGGCTGACATGGTCAAAACTGCACGAAATTGAAAGTGTAGGATCATTATGACACCCTCCGAATGCATGCCAAGTTTTGTAAACTTTCGTTCATGGGGTGACCGTACACCAACAAGGATTCCCGGGACACTGAAAGGCCGGGGTACACGAAACTTGGTGGGCATGTAACCCCACATGGATAGCATGGAACCATCATTTTTCGTTTTGATCTGTAGCCCCCCTGCTGTACTGGACCCCCCGAAAGGAGGGTAGGGCAGACACAGTTTTCTGTGAATATCTTGAGAACCGTAGGGCCTAGGATGACCAATTTTTTCCGTATGTTTGCCTCCAGGGGTCATGTTAACCCATTCCATGTGCACATATGTGCATAAACAGATACACACGCACACACATACATTCACAGTAATCATACGTGTGACACATACTCACACAGTAGACAAATGTACGCATGCATGCACATGCACAAACACACATACGCAGGCAAACACACAAGCACGCACACACCCACACACATAAACATAAACGTGTACACGCACACATGCACACAATTCAAGAATTTCTCAGAATTATGAACAGGCAAGATGGGGGTGGGGTTGTATAAAATTAATTTTACATGTGAAATCTATGAACTAATCATGTTTTGGTACTTGTTGTCTAGCAGATACCAGTGAGAATTGAGTGTGGATAATGCAATTTAGTGAGACAGTTAGAATCATATAGGCCTTTCAGCGTGATTTATTTTTGTGGAAAAAATGTGCTGGACTGGGCGGCGGTCATATTTTGATGTATCGCTCTGCGGTACATCTAGTTTTAACTATTCTCATTTCATTACCATATCAATAAGATACCTCCTTCTCTTTCTCCCTCCCTCCCTCTCTCTCTCACACACACTCTCACTTTCTGTCTCTCTCTCCTCCCTCTCTCGTATTATTTTGTGTTTGTCACAGGGGTCTTCACAGCTCCAGTCAGAGGGGTCTACACCTTTGTTGTATTTCTCTCAGGTTCCTGAGGGCTCATGTGTGGGTGTACGATGATATGGAACGCTACACCACCTGCTCTTCACCATGTGAGGAGTCAGTCCTCTGGCTTTAAGGAAATATTGATTCACCCGCATATTGCAATATTGTGTTTTGTGATACTGTATTGTTTTCCAAAACCATGTGTCAAGTGTTGTTTGCAGATATAGGGAAATGCTAATTCCTTTGCTTAAATTGCATAAAAACTACCACTGTTATTTGCTCAAATAAATCTAATGTAAATTTTCTGATTGAAAATGTAATACATGGTGGCGTGCTTTCTAGTTATATGTTTAGTGTGTTTCTTAGTCTAACATACCAGTTGTTATGACAGTTCTTCCTATACATTAGATAGATAGATAGATAGATACTTTATTGATCCCCAAGGGGAAATTCAAGGGTCTCAGTAGCAAACAGACATCACACACAACATGCATTTACAGCAGAAATGGTAAAGATAAGTATAAGTATAAACATATAACTAAACTCCGCTGTACAATAAAGACAGTAGAAGATAAGAAAGATAAGAAAACTAACAAAACTAAATATTAAATACACTATATAAATTAAATTAAGAAAGTCCAATATGCTTGAGGGTGATCAAGCATAAGACGCTTGTAGTGACAGGGCCGGGACTGGTGAGGTGCTAAAGGGAGTGAGTGTCATGGTGAAGGTGCAAACAGTAGTCCAACCATAGTCCTTAGTTATGTGTGCATGGCAAGGTGCTCAAGAGAGTGAGTGTTGTCATGGTGAAGGTGCAAAAAGTAGTCCCACATTAGTCCAATAGTGCAACAGTGCAAGAGTAAGGTCTAGAGACCAGCATAAATAATATGGACAGTATAATGTAGACAAGGTAAAATAAAAAACTATTTCAGTGCAAGAACAGGTTGAGGTAATAGGGTTATAGCCATTCATTCATTCAGTATTGTAGCAGAAGCCTGACCGCAGCCATTGATCATGTGTGCTAATATAGCATGAAAAACAGTGTAGCGGTAAAACAGTAGTGAAAACATTAGGCTGTGTACATTAGTAAAACAGTAGTAAGCAGTAGTGGGCAGTCAGTACTCAAACATGGACATGGAGAGGGTGGAGAGGCAGACAGACTAAGCAGAGAAGTCTATCTCTCCTCTTCCCTTTAGTGAGGCATTGAACAGTTCAATGGCCCTAGGAACAAATGACTTCCTCAGCATTTCAGTTGTGCATGGCAGTGAGCGAAGTCTCCAGCTGATCAAGCTCTTTTGGTTTTTGATAGTGCTGTAGAGCGGATGACATGAGTATTAGCCCAATAATTACGCCGCTAATAATCATGGCTATCTCTCTTTACCAGTTGCCACTTATGTCTGTCCGGAAGCTGTATCTGGAAGCTTGGGACATTTGGCAGCATTTTCCCCCAATACTTTTCGTCTTTTTTACCTGGCCTTTTCAGTCCCTCATGGCCTCTTTGTACCATCCATCCTCCCTGACGCTTATCACCACGGCTATGGTAGGCCTATCTGAGAATTTTTTTTCGAAAAGACGGGCTATATGGACCCAACCAACTCTTCTTGGGAGGGGAGAACAACCCATGCAGAGGCTGCGGTGTTAGGCATAGAATGTGAACGTGTGTAGCCAACTTTAAGAGAAGATAGATAAACGTGGCAAATGTCAATATTTTTCCCTCGACCGGCCCAAAAGTGAAGCGGCCCACCGGGAATTCTCCCGATTACCCACTCCGGGCCAGCCCACACAGATAAGAATCAAACCAAAGGAAACGTAACAAGTAGCCAAGAAGCAGGCCATGAAGCTGCCATGCAGCACAAGCAAGCAACCTACGGCAAAGCAGCAAAGCAGACTCAAGGCCAGAATATGATGCAGCAAAGCAGCAGCCAACAAGTTTTCTGTGACACTGTGGTTTTAATTAGAGCCTACGACCAAGAAACACCAGCGCCAACAGCTATTTATTTAAAGCGTTCTACGCTTTGACTGTTTGGGGAACCCTGCATCTCTTTCATTCATTTGGTTGAGTGGCCTGCTTTGGGTTAATAAAACCAGTCAAACAAGTGAATTGATCCAGATATGTGTTTTATGTCCTAAGAGGTTTAACACCGACATGTAGTGCCATCTCAAATAGAATGGAAGACTACGTCATGAAGTTGGTTGGCTTGGAACTTGTAGGACTACAGTAGACACATGCTTGTAAGACATCTGTCCGTTTCTTTACCTGAAGAAAATTCCTAATTTTTAGAGATAGTGAATAATCATGGGTCTCATGACAGTCTGTGAGGAAAGGTATGTGTGAGTGATAACAAAATCAAGGAAGTTTTTCAAGGATTTTTGGTACCATACAGTATAGTGTTATCAGTGCAAAACCATGAGGAAGTTCACAAAGTGATCAGTCCACCTAACAGTGAGAAGCGTTGGAGCGTAGAAGACATAGAGAGAGAGTAAGATTTGATGCCATAATTAGATAAACATTGCCTTCAGAAATGCATTTCCTGCATTTCCATGGCCATGCCTTGACGTTAGGAGGCCTGTATCTCCTCTCTGGAGCCCAGTCTGTCTTTTCACCATAAGGTCATGTGAGTACTTTCACAATCATGGTAAGCATTATATTTTACAAGGCCTAAACGTTAAACCCTCCTTAAATATCTAGGGATTGAAAGTTGCCCTTTTAAGACTGGCTTCTCTTTTTAATGTAGACTGACCTATCATTTGTCTAGCACACCTTTCTCATCCAAGTGGTATCCTAAATCTTGTGTATGTTAAAGGGCTAACATAGCACTTTGTTCATGTGTGATTCCATCAACAGTTTACTGTAGCTTGCTGCAATGTTACTTAAAAGAGACCCCCCACACACCCCCCCCCCCCCACGTCTGTTTATTTCAGTTTCCTTCATCTTTTTTTCACCTGTCATTGAGGAGGAAATAAAGGACCAATATGCTCCCTATCCTGGGTCATGAAAACAGTGTTTGGTTTACTTTTTATCTGTGTTCACTTACTGGATACAGGGTGAACAGTACAATGGTTGTCCATTGAAACTATCCGTATTTGCCAAGTAGCATAGTCTATCATGAAGGAGGATTAATTGATGTACTTGATTATGACAACGTTGTAAACGTATAGGCTACAGTTAAGCCAAGGGAACACCATAATTTCCCACCAGGCACAAAGCTCCACATGCCACAAGGTTTGGTTTACAAAAATACCTTTTCCATGAATTTTTAGAATTGTTTATTGATTTATTTATGTATTTATTTATTTTCATTTTTTTTATCTATAAATCCCTGAGACATAGTGTCTTGCGCAGTTGGTTTGATGTGACTAGGTCAATTGGTCAGGAAGCATAATGGATTCATAGATTGAAAACTGATTACAACGCATAATTCGCCTTATTCACCCGATGGCCAGAACCAGGCCTAAGGGTACACTTGCCATTACACCTCAGTCCAGCACTCCGTTTGCATACTGCCAAAAAAAAGCTCACCAAAAAAGAAGGGTTCATTGACCTGTTCTTCTTCAGTGAGGTTGTTTTTAGCAGTTTCTACAAAGCAGTTTCTGACAAAGTCACCATGTGTTGGTATGTCTGTGTGTGTGTGTGTGTGTGTGTGTATTTGTGAGTTAGGCTGTTGTCACCATGACTAGATGCCTACATTGCCTTACAAAATACACTATGTTTCATAAAGTTTCATAAAGTAAAGGCACAGCATCGAGAAATGTAAAGATTTATTCATAGGCCTAGATAATCATTCTTCCGCCAAGAAATGCATTTCCTCTATCATAATGGTTACTAATCAATGTCAAGATGCAGCAACTGTAACTTTTGTATCAAGTTGTGGTAGCGCAGTAACATAGAATGAAATGCGGTCAAGGTGTATGTTTGTGCTCACTGTACATTGGTATTTTTTTCTTGATACTGTACAATGTCTGTAAACAGTAAAAACTTTGAAACACTGTCTTGCAATCAACCTCCTCTGCACACAATAATGTGTAAATTTGTTTTGGAATAGAAAATAGTGCTGCCTTGCACATTATTCAAGTGAACTGTCATATTGATAACAAGACAAAGCAGTTTGACTATCTTGACATAAACAATGATGTAAGGACTTGTCATTTTGATGGCACTGACAGTTTTATTGGTTTAAATTGCTTTTGAGACATAGACTAAGCATTGAGGAAGACACGCTTTTGCAGGTAATCCACTCTGTAGTGCAATTTGCATTAATTGCTTTGAGAAATGCGTCAACTGTTGTGCAAAAGTTAATAATGATTTGAGACTTGCACCAAAGCGACTAAGAAAAACTGTAATTAATGTGGATTAATGGAGTAAATATGAAAGGGAATGAAATACTCATAAGCGCTTCCTTGTCTTCCAAAGTGTGGAGAACTACTGTAATACAACCAGTTAAACACGTGAACTGATCCAGATATGTGATTTAGATGTATGATAAGCATTAAAGGACTATTATTGGTGAACAGTGGCAGTGCCTCCTCCAGCCTCTGCTTTTAAAAGCATCACTGTGTTGGAGGAGAGTAGCCTACACTTCCTTCAGGAGGACAGAGGACCACAGCATCACCTGCAGCTTTCCCTGAACTTAGGTAAGGCTCCTCACACAAACTCAGCCTAATAACATTCATTACAACATAGCTCTCATCCTACTGTGATTTTAGATAGTATACACCATAGTGAGTCATTAGACATTTCACAAATCCATATATGTGATACATTCAGGAACAGTTTGCGAGTAATGCGTTGCAAAAGTAATATATTACTGTAATCTATTACTGTTTGCGGTAACGCGGTAATGTAAGGCATTACCAAAAAAAAATGGGTAATATTTTACTCGGTACAAACTTCAGTAACGCGTGTTAAAATGCAATTAACTAGTGTTTTGTTTTGCAAACGCGAGAACAACAGAGGGAAAACGTTATCTCCTCATACTGGTTGAAGATGACTGTGGCTGCAAGATGCAAGATTATCATGTCTGACTTCAACAATAAAGGCTCCCTGTATGCAGTTTGCTTGCTTGCATAAAATGATTACTTGCAACAACACGCCAACAACCTAGCCTGGCTAGCGCCACCACTTCTCAATGAGACGTGGTCTGGGAACCAAACGTTAATTTTCTCGTATTAGAAAAAAATGCCCAGATCCGTTTATTGGGTGCCACGGATGTCTATGATTCTGACTATGATTGTTCCTTGTATTGCATAAGGAGCACTGTGCCTATTGCATTCCACTGTTGTTAGCCTTTAGCCTAGCTCAGTCATTATGCTATACCACATCTCCCTCCATTGGAAGAGCAATGAGCTGCATTGAGCATAATAAACTGCATTTAGAATGGCAAATCCATATTTCTAGATATTTTGGTGAAAGTAACTTAGTAATGTAAAGTAATGCAATAGTAGTGTAATGCCTTACAATTCAGAGACAGTAATGTTATAATGTAACAAAATACTTTTAAATGACAGTAATTAGTAATACATAATACATTATGATTTTAAAGTAACTTGCCTAACACTGTTCAGGAATGCTTTAGATTTAGATGCTTCTTTTTTCAGGGTTTTCTCATGTGTATGTGTGTGTGTGTGTGTGTGTGTCAAAGCACAATTATGCCAATTTCCATATAACCAAATCCTCCCGAGCCTTAGACAACACACAGAGGCAGTGGTGGTAAAGAAAATATTTATTGGTACAAGCAGCATAAAACACTGTCCGGTATAATGGGAAGTGATATCTTAAACACCACTAGGGGGCAGGAGCACACACAGCACATGCACACTAACACCACTATGGGGCAGGTGCACATAGGGGCAGCCGTGGCCTACTGGTTAGTGCTTCGGCCTTGTTACCAGAGGGTTGCCGGTTCGTACCCTGACCAGTAGGCACGGCTGAAGTGCCCTTGAGCAAGGCACCTAACCCCTCACTGCTCCTGGAGCGCCGCTGTTGTTGCAGGCAGCTCACTGCGCCGGGATTAGTGTGTGCTTCACCTCACTGTGTGCTGAGTGTGTTTCACTAATTCACGGATTGGGATAAATGCAGAGACCAAATTTCCCTCACAGGATCAAAAGAGTATATATACTTACTTATACACAGCACATGCACACCAACACCACTAGGGGGCAAGAGCACACACAGCACACACACACTAACACCACTAGGGGGCAGGAGCACACAAAGCACATGCACACTAACACCACTAGGGGGCAGGACACTAACACACTGACTGGCACCCCACAAGTTTAAAGCTGCAGTTGGTAAGTCTGACAGATTGAGGGGACTTAGCCAAAATGTTTCATGTTAACAACTCTCATGCCCCTCCCCCACTACCACCGAGCACCCTCTCATCGAGTTTGTGCTCGTCAGTGCACACCAGACTGCACCAGACTGTGATTGACAGTCAGATCTCACACCAGAAGAACCGGGAGCTGTGGATTTTTACAAAACAAATAACAGGCTCTAGGTGGAGGTAGAAGTGCGGGGTTTTTTTCTTAAACCGGCTGATTTATGTTGTTCTGTCGGAGCATAGTGTCGGTTTCAGTGAATAAGATCAAAAAAATCTTGCCAACTGCAGCTTTAGGCTAGTTTAAAGTGTAACTCTTTGACCAAGGGCATTTTTCTGCATTAAATCACATCAAATAAGCCGTGGAGACAGTATTTTTCGTTGATCAACCACTACAGATTTGATCCGGTATACGCTATAGCCCTAAATTGTAAACAGTGGATAGCTATGGGCTAATGTGTGTGTGTGTGTGTGTGTTCAGTTTTCATTAGGTGTGACAGCTGTGTGTGTTGAGCATGAAAACTCCTGGAGCTGCTGTGCTGCTGTTGCTTTGGGCTGGTATAGTTGCGGTTGCAGGGGAGACTTGCCAGCCTGACATCTACAATGTGCTGAAGGAAATCAGCGCTCTGGTGAAACAACTTAGGTGGGAAACCAATGGTGAGAAATGTTTGATTCTGTCCCCAAAATACCCCCCTAGTTTTGTTTTGTTTGGTTTGGCTCACTCATCTCTCTCTTTCTCTGCATGTGTGTGTGTGTGTGTGCGTGTGTTGTCCTTAGCTCAGGCAAAGGATCTGACGGAATTGAGAAGGGAAAGAGATAACAGCAAGGTGTCTTTCTCTGCCTCACTGAAAACATCACCAGGTCATCAGTACTACGGTCCCTATAACAGCCCTACCACACTGATCTACAGACATGTCTTCACTAACACCGGAAATGCCTACAACAACAACACAGGTATTACTGTAAACACACAGCCCAGACTGAAACTGTAGGAATCGCATTGTCATGTCTCTTGATATTTTGTATATTTAGTTGCTATTTTTCTTCCACTGTAGGTATTTTCACAGCTCCAGTCAGAGGGGTCTACCACTTTGTTGTATTCATTCATGGACATTGTCATGAACATAGAGGCATAGCAGTCTCTCTTAATAAAAACAAAGAGCATGTAGCCATGGCATGGACTCAACAGTCAACACTGAATTTGAATGGTGGGACTGGAGCTTCTCTGCTGCTGGAGGTGGGAGATGTGGTCTATGTGAAGCTGCCGGAAAATGCATGGTTGGCGGACAACCAATTTCACTTCAACACCTTCTCTGGTCACTTGCTCTTCCCCATGTGAGGGAAGCAGTAGACGGAGAAGTTATGGAGTGATGCTAGCAGTGAGAACTACACACTCCTAACCTTGTTCTTTAGATGGTCACTGGGTGGATCTGACCAACATATTTAGTGTGTCTTATGTATAAGTCAGGGTTATTTTATAGTGATTGCTATGTGCTAGCTGGCTGGTTGTTGGTATGTGGTTTTACCTAGTGTTTGTATATCAACACTAGAAATGAAATATGCTGTACTCGGTATATCTGTCATTCGCATAATGAAATAAAAGCTTAAATTAAATTCTATGTTACTCACTGGTATCCATATTCTCCATGCCTGTCAAGCCACCTGAAGACATCTAACATAACATTCCAGTTAGCCGCTAACTTACAGTAACATAACTAATCAAGTTAAAGATATGGGACTAGGCTTCATTTCATGTCAATCAGGAATAACCGTAAGAGCTGCTGAACTGCTGTTTAGTAAAAGTCAAATATTTGACTGTAGTGCTCTCAACACCTAAATGATTGAAAATGGAGTCATGGCCTACACGAAGTGTAGAAGGCAAAGGTGTAGGCTACATGAGATGCAATCAGATATCCCTGTACATATAGTGTAGTCCAGGGCATGACTATGTCAGGTGTTATCATCACGGTGCTATTGGGGAAGTGTCAAACTCCATAAATGGGATAAAAATAAGGCCATCATACAATCACTCACCAATAAAGTAGTATAGTTATGGAAGGACAATGGGGCTAAAACAGATCAAAGTGTTATGTAAACTGGACAATGTATTAACACGTAAAATATTTTAACTTAACGCTAACATTTCAAGGGAAATGCAAAAACTCAGAAAAACAGGCAGGCTGGGGCCGCAGTCCAACAACAAAGAATTATCCAAAAACATGAGAACCAGACAAAGTCATAATCCAAAGACAGGCAGTTTCAAAGTTTCCATAAAGCAAAGTTCTAACTTTTTTATTCATCATACACTCCAATATCACTATCACCTGCTTTTTATGTTAAGTTCCTTCCTTGATAAGTCAACCTTAAATCATCATTTGAAGCATTGCTTTAAGCTGCATGTACAGTGAGTAAAGGAACACATGGAGATCACATTTCATTTCACTTTACATAATCAATGACCTTGCCAAGAACAACTTGTTTGCCTGGTCTGTCATGCTGTGACACCAGGAGGTCTTCTTTCAGTGTCAGGTCATGTGGGTAGTTTCACAATCAGGATAAGTGTTATGCAGGGTTACCATGGAAATGCAAAGATCTTGCAAGAGCACAATTTCAATTAGCTCAACGATTCACTCAGGCAATCAGTAATGATCCTCATTACCCATAACCTGACTCTCGCCAGATGAATTTCTTTCCGCTTAGCTCCGCCTAGCTTCTCTCACATCCATCTGGGACCTCTTCCATTGAGAGTGATTTCTGCACCGTATGGTACAGCCAATCAGGACGCAGGGCGGGAGTTTCATAGATGTGACATAGCGTAGAAGCGACTGTGAGACTGTTATCAGCGTCACGGGTTGGCTTCGATGTGAGTGGTTGAAGTAGCACATCAATAGATGACGGACAAGTGGCTTATTCAATCATATGCAAGCATTTTTTGATTAGGCCCAGCCTTCTGAAGCAACACTCCAATGGATTGGTCCCAGATGGATGAATGGAGCTAGGCGGAACGAAATTCATCTGGCGAGAGTCAGGTTACATTACCCATGTGGAAGAGTGGAAAAAAAACATCCACTCTTTCCCCGATATTATCAATTTAGATGAATGCACAGCCCCCTTTGTTTTTTTAAGTTGAATGTAAGATTTTACTGGGGCACAGGTTATAAATAAAAAAGTTAAAAGGGTCTAGTGATGCCCCTGGCTCCAAGCCAACCAATCACATCTGCGGGCCAGAGGCGAGCTAAACAGATGACAACAGCGCTGCAACGTCGAAGTCCGGAATCAGTCAGTAAACATTGCTTGTAGTGTTATCGTGCAGTGATATTTTCAAATGCATGCTTGGTGCTGCCCCGAGTTGGGCCATTTTCATTACTCTAGTCAGACCCTTAAATCTTTCTAGATTTGGGTCTGGATTTCCAGTGTGCATGAGTAAATGAAAGGAAGTGAAATACTCATGAGCGCCCTCTAGGAAAGGTTTTCCCAAAAGTCTATGCCATGACAATAACCTATGGGATGCCACGAAATGCTTGGATTTTTAAGCGTTTTTGTGATCTCATGTGCACTGTATTTATTTTTATTTTTCAGGATGGCTAGAGCTGCAACTCCAAATATATGAACCTTCTTCTATCGCATTTTAAGCAGTAATAACAAGAGAAGTCAGGTGACTACAGAGCATCACCCCTATCACACAGTGTTAAAGAAATTCAAACCAAATTCCAGCATCCAGATGGTCGTTTTGGAGGACTGAGATATGGTGTCCCTCTATCTTGCCTTAAAGTTTGAAGTAAATCAGACCAGTTGGACGTGTACAGCATTTAAAAGGTAAAGCGCAGATTGTACCTGCTAAAGTAATTTAAATTTTAAGATGAAGAAGTATGAAAAAAAACTCTCCTTTGAATTAAAATAACATCCACTCTTTCCCCGATATTACCAATCTGCACAGCCCCCTTTGTTTTGTTTTTTTAAGTTGAATTAATTCAATTTGAGGGCACAGCTTATAAATAAAAAAAAAGTAAAAATGGTCTAGTGATGCACCTGGCTCCAAGCCTGATGCTGTGGTTTCAAACTTGTGGTGTCAAGTATCTCCACTAGGTGGCAGGCTAGCATCACAGCTGGGCATTCAGCTCCCATATGCTGGTGATGGACTATGACCGACTGAAGTGATAGCTAAGATGAATAAACGACTTCCATCATACTGCCATTCTGCTAGGTTATAATGGTAAACTACACTTAGTAGTATCAAAATAACGGTATTGTAGGCAGGCCTGATTAGCAATACTAATAGTATTGAATGGGCCTACTGTTACTATGGGGTCAGTACAAAGAACACATAAACATGTTTACAGAGCACAGTTGTATTTATTTCTAAAGGTCATTGCTTGATCTGTGTACCTTTCATTGAAAGGAGAGGATATAAGATGGTTACCCAAAACACATTGGTTGTTTGCCAAGAGCGGGCCATGTCTTGAGGAATAGCATCGCATAACCCACTGTTTAGTGATTTAAGAAAGTGATTGCCATAGCAGAGAGACATCATTTCATCAATAATCATGCATATGTTGGCATACTTTGGGACTAACCCACCAAATTAAAGCACTTTGTGGCTAACAATACAGTAACTGACCTCATATTTCGGTTGATCAACACAGATAAAGCCTCTTTGTCCCTTGGTTATATAATATTGTAGGTATTCTCGTGATCACGTTGATTGCAGGAAAAGTACTTCTATACTATCCCCCCTTAGTATGTAAACAAATGGTGCGCTATAAAAATGTTTGGGGGTGTCCTGAAATAGCATGACAACACTTGAGTTAACAGGCTTAACACAAAGCCTGTCCTTTACTGTACTTGCCTTTGAATTGACTGCACTACATTCTGCTGTTAGAATGTAAGGTGTACTGTAGTGTAGCAAAGCAAATAAGACCATTATTAAAAGTCCAATTCGATTTGGGTTCATATGGCTGTATGACTTAACACTGAGTATTTCTTTATAGGGCCTTATTAAATTCCAGCCAATTGGGGGTAGTTGTCCAAAATTGGATTGAGAAGTTGTCTTGACTATCTGAACAGAAATAATATTATAGTACATCCAAACATATACAATTGTGTTCCTATAAATATGCATTCCTTTGTACATCCAACTGCACACAAATTTAAAACAAATAAAGGCAACAACATTTTTCTTTGATTTGATTCGAGTACAGCTCAGACCATCTATTGTGTTGTAATGACAACAAGCCATCCAACATTCAGCCTACATAGGATGCAGCAAAGTAGGATATCGGTTTCCTGTATCAGTATGATAGTCATGGTAGGATATGTTGTGGGGGCTGACTGTACAAGGGAGAATACTTTGTAAACAGTAAATATAAAATATAAGTAACTGAGAAATAAATATACTGACAATAGTTTTGAATACTTCATGTTTTTACATGAACAATATATAAAAAGCTTCAGATTTGCAGGCCTCATGTATATGTGTGGGAGATGAACAGAAAGGTTATCATCACCATTGTCAAGATTTGTGGACTTGGCAAGTTCAGGTTCTAGATGATCAAGTCGGCATAGACCAACGTGCAAAACGTACTATATCGTTGTATTGAAGAGTGCCGCTGATACCGACCATACCTGTCAATCCCCAGCTGCTATCCACCAGCTTCCTACTTCCAAAGCTGCTTGCTGTCTGATTTGGTTCCGAGGACACAAGTTCAGTGTATCAACAACACTCAATAACAGTTTATGTGATGTGTTAATCAATTAAATTCCCAACAATTTCACAACAGCTAGTTCTGGAGTAGGCCTAGGCCATTCAACTAGCCGGCTTGATTACAACGAGACTCGGGCTGCGCAATCGGCACCCGCTTCCTTATTTGGGTTTTGGGTTGCCAGGTTTTAGCCTATGACAAAACGGTTGAAATTGAAACTAAGTGATTGTGTATGTGTAGGGTGTATTTCATACACAATCTGGCAACCTGGGAGATGTCAGACTAATAGAAAAAATTAATGGATCAATGATTTTAAAATGAAGTTTGATGACCATGCAAATTACGGAAGTTTTCCGGGAGAAATAACAAAACGGGAGGGTACCAGGAGATGACCTTGAAATACGGGAGAACCCGGGAAAAACGGGAGTGTTGACAGGTATGATACCGACAGGCACTCAGATAAAAAAAAATGGCATTATGTTCAGGCTATCCATTCCACATAGACAAACACATGCACGTTGCACATGTACACATATGCAAACCACCCCATGTGTAAATACATTATACACAAATACACAAATGGATTGTTCATCAATACTGTCAATTCAGCACACACTGAATAGCACACACTGAATATATATATATGTGTGTGTGTGTGTGTGTGTGTGTGTGTGTGTCTGTGTGTGTGTGTGTCTGTGTGTGTGTGTGTGAGAGAGTGTGTGTGTGTTGTCCAGGACATGCTTAGTACAACACACCAAGTGTGATGGGTTTGCTAAGGGTTAATAGTCTTTCTCTTGCCTGCCCCCCTCCCCTCCTCCATTTTTTTTCTTTTTCATTCATGAAAAATTCTCTCTCATTCTCACTCTCTCATTCTCACTCTCTCTCTCTCTCTCTGTCTCTCTCTCTCTCTCTCTCTCTCCTCTCGCCTCACAAAATTAACTCCAGCAGTTGTTCGTCCTCCAGCAGGTCCAGAGAGAGGCAGTTCATGGAGCGACGCCCGTAGAAAGAAGGCTTGGCCGGGCACTGGATGACCGGGTGCTGATGGCTCTTGAGGGAGATGTGGCTCTCGGGGAGTCCAAACGTGTAACTGTGGGAGGTGTTGGCCTGAGGGACGTTGCCCAGGGGCGTTGATGGGGAGAAGAGGTGGATGTCGTCCAGACTCTGGCTGTGGCGCTCCACACACGTTCGAGTCTTCCAGCTCATGACCTGCCGATCGAAGCAGAAAGGAAAAACATCATAGGGGCACAAAGGTAGAAGATTAAAGGGCCAATCAGTGCATGTGGCTGGGCATTAGTACCAGAGAAAGGTGTAGAAGCGCAAGGCAGAGAGAAAAGTCAGAAACAAAGAGAGGAAATTGTGATGTATGGAAAAAGGGAACGATAGAGGTGAAAAATGACCGCATGGACTTACCGGTCCAAGTGTATCAGTGCTGCCAAGCTTCAGCTGACCGTCTGCCGCGTCAACAAGACTCGTTTTGATACCTGAAATGAACCCATGCAACATGTTTAAACATGCAGACCAGAAGAGTGCATCAGTGCATACTGTGGTATAACCAGAGACTTTCTAATTAGGAGACACAGCACTCAAAAAATCCTCCATAGAAATGCATGGGGCTAGTTTGTAACGCCAATATGGCCGTTGTCTACACATATCCCACCCTTCCTCGGCAAAACGTCGACATGTGAATACATTGAGCCAATCATGTGGTGTGATGTGAATACACTGAGCCAATCATATGGTGTGTTGTAAAGACATCATGCCAATCATGTGTTGTGAACTTGCCACTGGAGCAAGATTGGTGTCGTGAAGCCTTGCGCACGCGCATTTCTGCCGAATAGGATGCCCGATGAGTGCCAAAAAAGCATTGCAATATGGCCGCTGAATGGAGGGACTTGCCTAAAAGGACTTTGGTATAACCAACAGTGTATGTGCTAATACATCACCAAGATATTAAGATACACTGCATACATTCCTACAAGTGTTTTACTTATATAATATTAGTCAGAACTGTTTTCATTGTGCATTATATTCTGTCGAATGCATGATGCAAAGGCATGGTTTGTAGAAGCAAGTATGGTAACGGCTTCTTTAGAAGTGGAATCTAGTTATTTGAATGTAATGATATTCTGGTAACGGCTTCTTTAGAAGTGGAATCTGGTTATTTGAATGTAATGACATTCTGGTAACGGCTTCTTTAGAAGTGGAATCTGGTTATTCGTGTGTAATAATATTCTGGTAACGGCTTGTTTAAAAGTGAATTCTAGCAATTTGTGTGTAATGATATTCTGACAACGGCTTGTTTAAAAGTGGAATCTAGTTATTTGTGTGAAATGATATTGTGGTAACGGCTTCTTCAGAAGTGAAATGTAATTATATGTGTGTATTGATATTGTGGTAATGGCTTCTTCAGAAGTGAAATGTAATAATTATTTGTGTGTATTGATATTGTGGTAACGGCTTCTTTAGAAGTGGAATCTGGTTATTCGTGTGTATTGATATTCTGTGGCCTCTGACCTCTAGAATACATCTCGGAGATGAAAGATGGACAGTCCACAGACACACCCTCCAGCAGCTCAGCCAATCGGAGCATCTCCTGCGGGTCGTCCACGGAGACTTCGCCAGGACTGTCCACGGAGACCTCCCCAGGACTACTCACTCGAACTTGCATCTCTGACAAAGAGATAAGCATGTATCCGACTTAATAATGACCCCCACAGTCACATTTCTGAGACATGCCAAGAATAGCGGTCTTTGGTGTCGAAACAATACTTAGCGCACCTGAGAGTATGCAGCCAGGCACCAAGTAATCTTAAGGTATATGACTTTGAGGAAAGATAAGATGTGTTTCATTCTTGAAACCTTGTAGAGATAAGCCAAGGAATTCCAATCATCCCTCTCTTTGCAATGTCACTCCACAGGTACTCAATCTTAGCAGGCATGCAAACAAGCCCAGAACGGTTACATTTGGTCAGTTTCAATGGCCCTTATGCAATAAATAGACTGACAGAATAGTTTTTTTGTAGAGGCAGGGACAACAGGATCCATGGTTGAAACAGCCGTGTGCCTGCATATTCATAAGCTGAATATTTGCTCATCGCAAACAACACAGTCACAATAATCCATTGGTTTACTGTTGAAATATGTTGCAAGGCCACACAGGGGTTTCTTAAGGGCATTTGTGGAGAGGGGCATCTGTAGTCTAGGTATTTGCATAGTCAAGCCCTTTAAAGCCCTTGAGTGAATGTTTGAACAGATCCTGGTAAGAAAGCAGGAATGATATAAGAAAATATGACACCTTGAAGTAAACTTAAGGTGAGGCAGGCTTGTTTGCTCAACAAATTTGCATGGCTTCTCTCCAAACAAACCACAATTTGAAAAAAAGAAAGTCAACAGGATTCCAACAAATCCATGTGTATACATGTGTATCAAATAGGCAGATGTTAAAAGAAGCAATATGTAGTAAAATATAGTATTTATTTCACCAAAATCCCTGTTAATATTGTTTATAAGCATAGTCCACCTAAACAACAACATAGAATGGCCAGGAATATAGGAAAACACCTCTTTTCAGTAGATAGTAGCAAGATAGACAATGGATGGTCTATACACGTTTACATTTTAGTCAGTAAGTAAATGTGTGTGTGTGTGTGTGTGTGTGTGTGTGTGTGTGTGTGTGTGTGTGTGTGTGTGTGTGTGTGTGTGTGTGTATGTGTGTGTGTGTGTGTGTATCCATGACATGTTTTGCTGCTGTTTTGTTATTGTCAACAGGGTCATATGACTGAAACTTGTCTGAGCAATTAACATTACTGCACATATTTGTGTCCTTGTGTGCTTAATGTAATATTTACTCTGAATTGTAGAGACAAATAAAGAAGTAAATTGTGTGTGTGTGCGTGTATGTATCTTACGGCCCTAAGGGGTATTTCACAAAGGCAGAATTAAGACATCCAAGATAAGTGATAAAGCGAGGTTTGACATAGCGTTGTCTGGTCATCCTAGCTCAACTCATTTCACTAATGCCAATCCAGGATGAGTAGGAGCGACTATGTCAAGCCAGGTGTAAGTAATTCAGGATGTGTGCGCGTTCTCGTTTCTGCTCCAAAGTGCCCACGGTTGGAATCAAAAAGACGCGGAAAATAGCGTCATTCACACAAAGTGAACAACGGCTTTTGACATAGACTAACAATTAAGTAAAGTTGTCCTTTTTGGAATGGGGAATCATGGCTATTTCTGTAAAACAGCAGGAGTAGGCGTGGTAGATCAACTGAATGCAAATTTACGTATGCACCCACGTGTGAGTGCTTCCTTGTCTCGGAACGCAACGTCAATAAGAAAGCGCTTGCCACTGCAAATATGCACATAGTATGATATACCAATATTAATATTGTAGTTAAAAATACCTTCGAAAACTTGCCCCTCCACTCCCAATCAACTACAGTAGGCCCTAGGCTATTCATCAAACGTCTTTCAATAAAATAAGCAAACAAAGAGTACCTATAACCTATGTTAATAATTATAAGGCTATCCCAATTAAAATAATAACCATATGGTAGTAGGCAGACAATCTGTTTTGTTTTGCGAGCAAATACATTTAGCAAATAGTTTATAAATGGAATAAAGCTCCTTAAAAATTAGCATGGAGGTCTGATGTGAATGACAGCTAGCAGAACCAATAAGACGACATAATTACCATTAGAATTAACTTAGCTTGGCTGTTAGCCTGGTCAGGACCAGGCTAGGTGCACAGAATAAATCCCCATGGTAACTTATGTGCCATCTCTTTTGTGAAACCAAGTCAAGGCTAAATTCATCCAGGATAACCTAAAAATCCCAGCTTAATCCCTTATCTAGGTTTGGTGAAATACCCCTCTAGTGTGTTCCGGCCGTCTGTCTCTGTGTTGTGCCTTTGCCCTTGTTTAGGTCCCACCTGCTGCTGATTGCCGGAGAGGGAGTTCCTAATTGGGGTTGATTGGACAGCCCTTAAAAGACCCAACATGGCATTAGTTCGGTGCCTTTGAGCCCGCCAGCATCCACGGTTGTGTGAGAGTCGTGGATGGCTATGTGTATTGTGTTTATGGTTTATGTTGTGTATTGTCCTGAGCTGTTGTCATGCTGTGTGATCTTGACCTGCTCATTTTTAAGCTTACTACAGTGTGTGCCGAGTGTGGCTACGATGTACCAAAATACTGGCCTAGTGTGGCCAGTGTGTGCCGAGTTCGGCAAAACTACTCCCAGTGGGGAGGTTGTGTGTTTATATGTTTATGTGTTTGTTTGTTACTATTTGGCGTAGGCCTAGCCGTCTTCATACTTTTGGTGTGATTGTCTGTTTGAACTTTATCAATAAACTGGTCATCTCAATCATTTACTTCCTTGTTTGTTTTTACTGTTCTCCTTTATTTATGTTAACTAGTTACGCAGCCACATGCCCCTAGGCATTTTAACATCCAGGCGTAACATTGTTGATTTATTTCTATTTTTTGTTCCTGTCACCATGGTCCACTCACCATCCTCCTGCCACTCGTCCTCGTCGGCGCGCGCCTTGCTGCCCGTGTCCACGCCCGAGGTGTGTGAGCTGCCCAGGCTCGCCGCCGAGCTGAAGGACTTCTCTTCCGTCTGCCGCAGCCCTTCCTCGTCCACCGAAGTCATCTCCACGGAGACGCTTCGTTGCCGTGTGTCCGCCTCGATGCCCGAGCTGCTGGTCGATCGGCGTGACAGGCGTGGGCTTCCGTCACTGCCCTGAGGGTCGAGGTCAAGGTCGTCGCTGATGTAGGACTCCCGGTAGCGCTTTTTCTCTGCATAACAGAAGAGGGTTGATGAGCAAAAGCTGCCGCACCCGTGTCCATTCAAAAGCACAGCCATTATCATTTCTATCATCATCAACCCTTAAAGGAGTACCGTCACGACGAGAATGTTGGAAAATGAACGTTCTAAAGAATATCTGGGTTCATTGAATTCAACATAGAATTTTAGAACCTTCAATTGTTGCGGAACGGAATCTTATGTTAGAATGTTCAAAAACCTACACCTTTAAGGGTTAACATCATCATCATCCACCTCCACCTAGTGAGAGTAGCACGAAGGCCAAGGTCCATATGAAATCATTAGGATTGAAAAGTAGCTTTTGATGAACATAAACAGGGCGCCAGGGTTGAGCTGGGGGATGCTGATAATGCTGATGATACTGCTGGTCCCAAATGTGCTGTGAGGGACTCATCTTTATATTTGGCCTAGGCAGCGCATATAAATGGGCTAAAATTGTAAAAACGCTGCCCATAGATTGAGAACACAGACATACATTACACACACACCCACACACACACACACACACTCACTCACACACAGACGTACCTTCATTCTCCTCCAGCTGCCGCAGGTGTGTGAGAGCTGGCTGCAGGCTGAGATAGAGCTGGTGGCTGCTGCTCAGATGGAGCAGTAGGTGCCGCGAGCGGAACGCTGAGCCCGTGTAGTACACCAGCTTCCGTGCCGACGGCAGACCGTCTGGCTGGATCTCAAACTTCTTTCCCTAAACGACACAACCAAAATGTATCCATTTGTAAAGAAAGAAAACAATAACACCACAACATCACTCATATTCATTTAGATCCATTACTACATCCATAAACCACCAGCTACCGACTTCCTAATGAACATCATACAAATATATCAACAGTAGACACTTCTGTCACAATACATAGTGCCAACAAACATGATTTGACCCAACATCAGGAGACTAAAGAGCCAATTATTCTTAGAAACTGAGCCATTCAACTGTGCTCTTCTATTTCATTGGTCACCAGTCCCCAGATCTGCTCCCTACTGTGCACCACTGTGGATGCTACTCACAGTGTTATGGACTGTGGCGTGTTCAGACTACATACAAACTACATACAGCCTGAGTTTGTGAGGTTGGGCGAGAGACACTCATTCTCTATACGAGACTCATTCTCTACATGCAGCACATAATATGCATATTAGAGAGGGGTATTTTAGAGTGGAAAAGAACATCAAGTCAGTGAGTCAGTGAGTGAGTGAGTGAGAGAGAGAGAGTGAGTCAGTGAGTGACTGAGTTAGCGTGTGAGTGAGAGAGAGAGAGAGTGAGTGAGTAACTGAGTTAGTGTGTGAGTGAAAGAGCACATGAATGGCACTAATGTAGAAAGGTGGCAGTACCAGAAAGGTGAGTCGCCCGACATTGGACCAGGGGAAGTCGTAAAGCAGCTGACGCATGTTGTTGACCTCCTGGAGGGGTAAAAAAAACAGCCATTACAACAGCACTTCAGCACAGCCTTGACCTTGGTCCCAGGGCTCCCACACAAAAGCAGGCGAAAACACAAGAAGATAAATGTGCCTAAGGATGGTGGAAGGAACACAAACAAACCGCATGTGAAATATTTATTTACTTTCACACAATGTAGGAATTCAGCTTTTCAACTATTTCCAACGTACAGTACTGGATACGCAGTTAGCGCCAAGGGGGGGGGAGTATTCCGAGAACTGTCAAAAGGGTCCGGAACAACAAAACTACATTCCAAAGCGCATTCCGGGAACGCATTGCTATTGAGAGAGACTAAATTCTGCCTATTATAAGTCTGTGTATCATCCAAATTAGCTTGAAGCCATTGTTTTAAGCTAAAAGAACTGCTTAGCGTGGCTTTAAAGTTTTCTTCATTGAGTGATTTGGCCTTTGGTCCAAATGTCCAGCAGGGAGGCGAGTTGCTAATCTCTCTTCCCCTGACCTATGGGAGTTTTAATCTACTCAGATGGCCTTTTGATGGACAGGTCACAGCAGAGGGGAGGAAAGGTATGCGTCTCAAATCCCCGTTTTAGTGCTGTGTGCGGACGGGCCGATAACCCACGCATTCCTTGGAGGCATCTGTGCCTGAGAACGCTGCGATTGGGCTAAGCTTTTATGTGCTGAGGAACTGCAGAGCTCCTTACAACTTGGATGGACACACACACACACGCACACACACACACACACACACACACACACACACACACACATACATACACATATAGACAGACACACATGCTTGCATGCAACTACACACACACTGACAGATAGGCAGAGAGACACACACACACACACACACACACACACATACACACACACACACCTGATAAACCTGCATTCCTCGCAGAGTCAGGCCCAGCAGTGCGGAACCCCTCTCCTCTCTCTTGTCCTGGAAGAGTGACAGAAGAGACTCTGGTGAGATACACACACACTTACACACTTGACCTGTCCCTCTCCAGCACACACCCAAGTCCCCCTCTAGCTAGGATGCAATTCATGAAAATTGGGCACTTCTGGATACGTTTTTGGCAGGGTGTTAGGTATAGGCCTAAGGTTTTCAAAAATCCATGGATACAAGTTGAGGCGGCCCCCCTAGTGGCAGTTATCCATAAAATCCAAAATGGCCCCCGCCGAAAAGAGAAAAGGTTATATCTCAGCTTCCTTTAGTCTTAAATTGTTGTATAATGTATTTTCTCTACTTTGTTTGATACAAGGAATCCAATTTTGATATGTTCTTCTTATTTTAAGTCCATTTCCATGTAGTATTATAGTCATATTTAGCTCATAAACTGTCAATATCTCTGAAAAAGTCACATTGAAATACTCAGGTCCCTAGACCCATATTTTTACCTCCAAGGTATGCTTTTCTTTGTTGATTGGACAGGTCACTATCACTATAGTGTCAAAAATCACATGTTGTGACCAAAAGGACCATTGTTGAGGCCTTAAATAAACTTCAGAACTATGCCACAGTGAACAGTTATATTAGGCTTTTCACCATGTTAAGGATCAATATTATATTTTAGTCAAATAACACAAAAAAGCAATTCACACTTAAACATCATGTATTATTCAAATATGTTTTTGGTTTCACTCTTCATCATTACAGTCTCTCACACTTGCACAATGTGGTACAGCAAAGTCCAGCTCAGTGGCACTTACAGTTGCCCATACAGGCAACCACACAGCTACAGTTGAGGAGGAGTGAGCATCCCTTGCTGGCATCTTCCAGATCGGTCCAATATGGCACCCAGACTCTGTCATTCCATTCCCAACCCCACTCACTGGGGTCTGGAATCTCTGGAGTTTTGGAGAGGACTCCGTTAGACCCGTCAACCTGACTCCGCCAGATGGATTGCTTCGCATTTGATCCGCATATCCATCTGGGAACTTTCCGTTGGAGAATGTTTGGGAAAGGGGCGAAAATACTGGTTAGCTGATTGGATAAACCATCTGTCTATCACCACCTATGTTGGTCGGTCCAAATCAACCAATCAGATAAACAAAGCGTTCTTCTAATGCCATCTTTTAACATACAAGTTAGATAACTAGCTAACGTTAATGTTTTTAAACTTACTATTTGTATGTGACATGAACCTCATCAACGACAATCCCCCACCAAGTTTTCATGGTAGGCTACACGTCTGAAGAAAGCATATTCCTTCTCGTTAAGTAACTAAGATTCAGTGCTACCAAACACTAACTTGAATTGGCCGTGGAGGATGTCTGTGTCCTTCCTTCCTCCCAGCTACATTGCAGAGACTCCTAGCTTCCCCAGGAATACTAAAATATATTTGGATCTCATCCGTGGAAGTCGCCATGTTGTTTAGATTGAACAGTAGCTTCTCGTTGCGTCACACCTAAACCCGCCTCAAAACCAACGCTGATTGGACGTTCGCTTGGCGAACTGCTCCAAATTTTCTTTATCGGAGAGATGCCAGACTGATCTGCGAGTGAAAATCTGAAACCCGCGAGATCAGGATGGTCTCACGAGGCTAGAGAGGGACTGCTTCCAGACAAAAGCTGCAGTGTGCAGGGCACGCTTTCCATGCTGGAATAAGGCATGATGGGTCGGGGGGATTGAATCCAGGGATTTGAGGCCATGAGTGAAAAGAAGCTTCCGGGATTCCTTGTATCAAACAAAGTAGAGAAAATACATTATACAACAATTTAAGACTAAAGGAAGCTGAGATATAACCTTTTCTCTTTTCGGCGGGGGCCATTTTGGATTTTATGGATAACTGCCACTAGGGGGGCCACCCCAACTTGTATCCATGGATTTTTGAAAACCTTAGGCCTATACCTAACACCCTGCCAAAAATCAAAAACTTATCCAGAAGAAAAGAAACTTATCTTCATGATTTTTCACATATTCCTTCCCAGCTACTCCCCTCCTCAGATCCTACGCTGGCTCCACACAAGCCAAAAGGGCCGAGACGACCACAGCTGTCCATTAAGACTGATGGCAGGCAGGGTTGGGGCTTACGCAACAGGCATGCCAGCCTTCAGAGTTACACTCAGCTGCTGAGATTAATAGAGTGTATAATAGACCTGACTGCAGTTACGATAAAGTCTTACATAACTCAACTAGGGTTATTCTCTTTGAGGGTGGGAGAGAGAGTGAGAGAAAGAGAGAGAAAGAGAGAGGAATTTATTACCCATTAGAATGTGAACTGCTTTTCATGATATTGATCTCCACTTAGTTGTGCGGAAAACGGTGAGAACAATTGTATGCCCCCGCCACCTGTAGTCGACTTATTACTGCCTACTGACTCCTTTTAATTTGGAGACCACTGTACTGTAAGTGCATTGTTTCATTTCCTTTCTTGGATACATACTTGTGCTTGTTAGATATCTGTATTGTTTCAGTGCCAGTAGATGGGTGTTGGCACTAACCTTCTGGAGCCTGTAGAAAGTCACGGGTACGTCCTCCAGTCGACAAGACTCTCGGATGAAGAGGAGAACGGCGTCACGTGCGGGCATACCCCAAAGCTCCCGGTGCATGTTGGGACCGTGCCGCAACAGGTAGTCAACACCCCGCTTTGCCACTATCTACAAACACAAGGCCAGAAAATAACAGCACAAGTCAGATTACAGAGGAGAGGACGCAAGCATTTTGGGCTGGTGTGGTTAAACCATACAGCCATGCTGTCCATTTTGCTGTCAGGAAACACTAGATGTAATCGCTGTATAAAGAGTAATTAAGGGAGTTTAATTAAAAGTCATTCTTCCATTATCCTCTTTTTGTAAATTAGATTATCTGTGAGCCTGACTTGAGGGTAATGGGCTGGTAACACAAGAGCAGGAAATATCATTGTCATTAATATTATTAATATTATTAAGAACATACAGATGAGGATGACAGGTTAATAATGATAAGAGCACGTAAAAAGTGCTTTGTCAGGGTACATGGCACAGTATAATAGTAATACACCAGTACCCAAAGCAAAAACCCTGAATACATGTACTTGGATTCAAGCACTTTGTGTGTCCCTGAGATCACAGACAGTTGTTGAAAAGCTTTACATTTACATTTATGCATTTAGCAGACGCTTTTTATCCAAAGAGCGTTAGTGCCTTGCTCAAGGGCACAATGGTGGAAGCCAGGAATTGAACCCACAACTTTGTCTGTCTACTGCATGCATAGCCCAGCTAGTTAACCGCTACGCTACCACCGGCCGTTTAGGTGCTACATCTGTTCACATGCAATCCCATCAGCTCTAATCCTGCCAGGGCGGCCAGTCATCGAAACAACAACTAAAGGGACACCGCTACGTCTGGTGTGTGTTCATCAGCCAGTGCCAAATACTGACCCATGGAGGGAAGTAATCCTTGGACTGAAAGTAGGCCTTTGACGTGCCCGCGTCCGTCAGGTGGTGCGTGGGGTGGTCGGGCAGGTCAGCCTGCAGAGCATAGCCAGCCAGCTGGAAGTAGACCTCCTCCTGCTGACGGCACTCTGACCTCAGCACGCGCTCCCGCAGGTCCGCAAAGTACAGCTGCCGTGCCTTGCGCTCGCTGCCATGGGGACGGACACGTAAACACACACACGGCCCCAGCAAGGTCAGTCAGTGACTTCAGAAAGCACCATTACACACAGGCATTTAGCATCAGCATTTGGTCCCTGTTTGATTCAATCCTTTAGGGATTTGGAATGGTTATCATAGTAATAGGAGCAAAAACTGAAACCAACATATAATATAACCAAAATAAATTCATATGAATGGCATAAGGCATTCATAGAATAATAAAAAAAATACCTGAAAGACATAGTTTACTGTTAAAAAAGATATGTGTTAAAAAGCTATGGACATTAGTGGGATATTACTGGTTCCATTGAAAACTGGTAAAGTGCCCAAACTGAAATGTATCCTCCCTGGACGGGTTGATCTGAATCTATGCTTCACTGCTCGGACTTTAAGGAGCTCACCTGATGAGTCGACCGTTCTCCACATAGAACTGCACTTTGAGGAAGAGCAGCAGAGGGATCCGTTTCTGTGGGCCCTGAACGGAAGCACAGCAGACTAATGAGAGAAAAGTCTGACCAACACTACGTGCTCTACTGAACTACTGGGTACACTCACACAATGCCAGCAGTACAGCCTAGTACATGACTATCTTAGCCAGATAATGGGAAATATTAATTCAATGTATTAGCCTTCTTTTACATAAAAATTTAGTTGTACACACACACACAAACACACAATTACACACTCCCCACCCCCACCCCCTACAAACACAAACACAAAGACATATATTCTGTCTGTGTAAGGGAATCGACAAAATCCTACTGGAGTGAACCATTGCAATGCAGGCCTTACCTTCACAGGCTCTTGCTTCCATTCCTTGGGGAAATACTTGGTTAGTTTCTCCTCTAAGTCCAGATATATGTGTTCGTTGTCTGCATTCAAAGGCAAACACAGAGAGACAGAGACAGGAAATGAGAATGCTTTCATTAACCAAACAAAAGAATAATGAATTCACGCATGAAATGCGTCAAACAATGAAATGAATTACGGAGAAAAGAAAACTCTTGCTGGGTCATTTGCCAGCACAACAGCCAGCGTGCAGAGCACACACAGCAGACAACAATGCTAACGTGCCAGTTTGCCCACTGCTCTGAGAAAGCAAACAGGCCCAGACAACAAACATGATCCAGCCAAATATCACTTGACAACCCAGAATCTTGTAAACTCGGCTGTATAAAGGGGCGTTTGTGTGTTGGGGAAGAACTTAAAAACATAAGGCTGTGTGACTAAATAGGAATGTCTAGCCAGAGTTTGTTTACTTCACATTAACTCATAAATGACTTTTGGACAAATTTGATGGTTTTGGTGGACTTAATGTTATTTTTAGACTCGATACACTGCAGCTTAATCCAGTGAAGCTAAACCATAAAACTCAAATTTGACGTATAACTTGTGTGGCTGTTTTCTTTACAGATTATCCTCCCATGTGCATTTCATTTTAAAGGACGTCATGTGTGACGCCATCACTGATAGGGAGTTAGTTTATGAACCATTTAAATCCCCCCTCAGGCAGGACTCTCCACCCTCCTCACCATTCCCTCCCTCCCACATTCAGACCTTTGCTCTCTTTATTCATCCCTTCATCTTTCTCTCTCTTCATCTCCACTTCATCCATCTGTCATCTGTTCCCTCCCTTTTTACCCCCCCCCCCCCCCCCCCCCACCCTTTAGCCCCCATTCCACCTGTGCCGTGCTTCACCAGCCCACCTCCCTCTCTCGCTCTCTCACTCCGCTTTTCCAAATATTCCACCACTCATCCTGCGCTCCATCCATCCATAGCATCATCCCCCTTTCTCTGGGCAGTGCACACTCATTCATTTTGGCCAGCTGGAGAGGAATGCAGTCTCCCCAAAACTAGCCCCCACCAGCCTCCCGTTTCAGCCTGCCCCCCCTTCTCTCTTTCTCTCTCATCCATCTCTCTCACTCCTCCATTTATCTCCCTTGCCTTCGCAGCGTCTAAACACCATTTTTCACTCTCGCTCCTAATCATATTATTTCCACGAACGAGTTATCCACCACTCTCTCTCTCTCTCTCTCTCTCTCTCTCTCTCTCTCTCTCTCTCTCTCTCTCTCTCTCTCTCTCTCTCTCTCTCTCTTACACTCACACACACACACACTGTAACAAAACAACTTTACTTCTGCACATCTCCCCCTCTCTCACTGTTGGCATCTCACTCCATCTTTTTTCTCTTCCTTCCCTTCCATCTCTCTCGCTCTCCCTCTCCCCCAGCTGCCCCTACCTTCATCTCTCCCTACAGTTCCTCTCCTTCCCTGCCTCCCTCTCTATCCCTCTCTCTCCCTCCCTCCCTCTCTCTCCCTGGCGTTCCCTCCGTTGCTGGAATGCAGAAGTGCATTCCAGGCTTAATGAAGTTAATATTGGCGGAATCCAGGCCTCGCTGACTACAGGCCCCCACACCACAAAAACAAAAGGCCCCTTGTTAAGGAGGTGAGCCACACAAGATTATCAAGGCATTTCACGGAGAAGGGAGCGCGAGGAGGCCGCGAGCGCCAAGGATCGCCGAGTGTGAAGCAAGGGGAGGAGATCAAAATAAATAAATAAATAAATAAATAAATAAATTAAAAATGGAGGGCATATACTCAGCGGTTTAACTAGATTAAGCACCTCACAGTTATGCTAGTGGGAGACGTAATCGTGTTTTTGCACTCTGCACCCATTGTGCGTGTTCTCATTCCCTGGGCGCGGGCCCATTCGTTTGACCGCATTATATAAACAGGGCCACAGACATCACAGGACCAGAAAGCCCGGGGGTTAGCTGGTGTGCGTCTGTGTGCGGGCTCGCTTGTGAACACAACATCCAACCGGCCTGGACCAGTGCGCTGTGCCCAACAGCTCCACAGCAATATACTGAACACGGAGTAACGAGGGAAAGAGAGAGTTAAGGAGAAATCCAATTCCCTTGCTGAAGGGAAGGGAGCTGCTGGATGATTGTGTCTTTACCTTTTCAAAGTATCCTTAAGTCAAGGGGACAAGTGCCTGTGGTCAGATCCCAGATGAGGCTTTCATCTGCCACTGACCATAATCACATCATGCTCATTACCATGACTACTCCACTCTACTGCAATGAACAAAGAAGTGTTAAGTTCTCACTTACCCTTGACTACTGTGAGACCGAAGAAGTGCAGCTCTTTGACACAGAGGAGCTTGGATATCTGGTTGAGGACCTCTTGTCCGGTGGATTTCACCTAAATAGCATGAAAGTGGATTTAAAATGTGGTTCACAAGGTCAAAAGTGCTTTCCATGTTTAGACACATGCAGGAGTTCCGCATTACATCAACAGCACTTGACAAACTTAGAGCGCTGTTATCTTATCAGGTATGCCGAATCATGCCGAGTCATTTGAAGGAGTTAACACACACAGGTACTAATTCAGGCATAATAGCTCAGTGATTCATACAAGTGTTTACAACTCTAATCATAAAGCCTTTCATTAGCAAAATGTAAACAGTCAAGATAAGGAGCCACTCCTACACACTTGTGCACCTTTGCAAACTCTTTACCAAGAGCACCTTACAGCTCTATGAGTAATTATGACAGAATGTTTGAAGAATGTTTCAAACACAGTGAGTTCACAGGCTTGCTCAATCTACTCCATGTGACATAATTACCATAATGCAGAGCAGGCCCGGTCATGAGGTTTGGGAAAGCAACCTAACGAAAATGACTGCGCACAGAAATAACCATACGACTAAAAAGACCTACTGGTAATTTCATTTACAGTGGTACGACCTGGTTTCTGGAACTCTCCCTACAGGCTATAGGTTCTCAAATACCTAGATGCTGTCTGGGACTTTCAAGGATGCAACAATTAATGGATTAGTTGTCAACTATTAAATTAAAATGGCCAGCTATTTTAGTAATCAGTTGAAAATGATGTGACTGCAGCTTAAACTTGAATATTTTAAGCGTTACATACTCCTCTGTAACAGTAAAGAAAATAACTTTGGTGTGTGGAAAAAATAAGGCATTTGAGGACATCTTGGGCTTTGGGAAACATAGAAAATCTAAATCTTAGAGCCTGTTCCAGAAACATGGATTAAAACTAGTCCACTTAAAATAAAATTTACAACTACTCTTAATCCATGTACGGGGAAACCGGTGTGTGTGCTGAAGTGGACACTCTACCCCCACGGTGATGTCCAGCTGCTCCTTGGTGGGAAGGAGAACACAGACGCTCCTCTCCTGCTTGGCTGAGCCCGCCGCTGACATCCTGTCTGTGGGATTTGGCTCCGCAGACGAGACGATGCCCTTTAATCTGGCCCTTTCCTGTCACGGCTTCAGGTTCAGGCTCTCTCTCTCTTTCTCTTCAGACTCCCTCTCTCTTTCACTCGTTTTCTCTCTCTCTCTCTCTCCTTGTCTCCTCTTCCTCACTCCTTCTGGTCCAGTGGCATCACACGCCGCATTCTCTGGTGCTGAGAGGAAACACAGTCATGAAGAGGTGAAATACTATCAGCAAAGAAGAAGGGAGAGAGAGAGTGAGATAACTCTGGAGAGAGATAACAGAGAGAGGTAGAGATATGAAGACATGGAGAGAGTAACAGATATATATGTACAGTCAAACACATAAAGAAAGAGAGATAACAGACATATATGTACAGTACAGTCAAAGACATAAAGAAAGAGAGATAACAGACATATATGTACAGTACAGTCAAAGACATAAAGAAAGAGAGATAACAGCAATGTTGATAGATAGTGAGTGACGGATATAGAGAGAATGAATGAGCACTAGATAAACAAGAACATTAACAACTTGTGTTACCTCTAACAATACAAAAATAATGGCACAACCATAGCACGCAACCATCACAAATATTGTGTGCAAGTCAAATCCAATGTTTTGAGGAGACAAGTTGAACTCCAACGGAATTGTGACTCTGGAAGGCATGGGCCGAAAGGCACGGACAATTAGAGCTATTGAGATCCGATTACACCCACTGATGAAGAAATAAAGATCACAAACTAATCCATTAATTCACCAAATACTCCGCTGGTCATGAACTCATGAACTCTCCTTTAGCCCTCGAGTCGCACAGAGGTAGATATGTGACCCATAGCCCACCGGTTAGAGCAGACCGTTCGGCCCTGGTTGGGAGTTTGCTTAATAAATACAGCAGACACCACTCAGCCTAGAAAGAATTTGGCCAGTCTGGTCTGGCCAATGTCTGCTTCATGTGACTAAGCTCATCTGAATGCAAGGGCAGACAAATAACGGGGGATTTGAATTTCAAGCATAACGAAAACCAAATGCACTTTAATTACAACCACTGGGCACCGCGTTTGTGTAGTTGTGAATGCTGCACTTTGCCTTTTTCGGGGATGCTATTGAAGTGCTGTGTGTCATTGTGTATTTGTTGTGTAAGTGTGATCCATAGAATTAGCGTGGTTGGAGATCCGAGTTGTATTTCATAAGGGGATAAGGAACTGGAGAAATACATGATCGGCACCTGCGGTCCTTCACTCAATACCAAGAGGTCCTGAGAGCCCAATACTACTTAGCCTAGATATTTTTGAATGCCATTTCCACATTTAGTGACACAACATTACTCTAATCTTTACTTTGTTTATGGCACGATTGGTCAAGTCAGTGGGCCTAGCAGAATTCCTTTATTTGTTTGTGACTAACTGGAGTCCATTATTCTGCACTGCAACATGGTTGATCCTTTAGTGTTTCCTCTATGTGGTCTATAATGACCATCCACCTCATGCAAAATTGGCCAGACTCATTGTAAGATGAGTATGGCCCTCTGCAGTTCTTGCTGACCAGCTGGTCTAAGTGGACTTCGGGCCCACTTCCTTGGCCACTTAAATGCAAAGAGAGAGAAAAGAAAAAGAATAAAGGAGGAAAAGAGATGTAAAAAAACAATTACAAGGGAAGAGAAGACTAGGAAGAAAGAGAGAATAGGCCTGAGAAAAGGAGAAATGTACAGAGAGAGAGAAAAGAGAGAGAGAGAGAGAGAGAGAGAGAGAGAGAGTCTAAGGGCAAAATCAGACTCCAAGAGGAGGGAGGGAGGCGGATCGCAAGTGCTCTCTTGTCTGCAGCTCCAGCGCGGCTCCAGCTGGTACAATCCTGGGCTGCTTAGGGCAGGCTTATCTCTATAAATCAATTAATCAGATCAAGGAAAGCACCGCACCTATCTGATCGCCACCGCGGACGCACGGCTGCTCAGGCCCAATCAGGGGTGGAGAAACAAGGGGCAAGGAGAGGGGCACACACGAAAAAACCTCCAGATTCTTCAGATCTTCACAGATCTTCATCGTGCATCTGTGCCATCATGGCCGAGCTTTTGAGGTGTGTTGTTAAGTGAAGTGCAAAACAACCGTGAATCCCGACCTACAGTCTCAGTTACTCAACACATTACAGTGATGCATCTAGGCTAATTGAGCTATCCTAGTATGCGATTTCTCAGTTCTAAAGTAACATTTGTAGTTGCTGAAATAAGAAATATTAATATAGTAATAATACACATATAATCAATGCACAACATTCTCCTTGGAGTTTTACAGCTTTTCAGGGAACAGGTTTCAGGTTTACATTTTAAGGTAAGTGACTTAAAGCCACACAGCTGGAGTATGTCACAAAACACAATTTTTTTAATCGATTTTTTTAAATGGCTTTCCTGTCTTTTCCAGTACTCTATGGATGGATCACAGATTTTGAGATTAAACCAGATTTCTATGACTTTGTGCACCAATGTATAGGTTCAATTAATTCAGGCAAACGTTAAAACATACAACAACGCAACAAATCAGCGCAATATATGAAGTGAACTAATCATCCTTGATCATCTGTCTGATTTTTTTGGTTTGAACGTTACCAAAGATGAATGTGGGTGTGGCATCATATACCCAATACATAAAGAGACAAAGATAATTGAACGCTTGTAAGGACCTTGCAGTTTGACACCTCAGGGTCAAGTGTACTGATGAAGGGAACTATCCTGATCAAAGAAAACCACAACCACACACACACCTACTATAAAGAAATTATGACTCATCAGATTCTTATATAGGGGTCTAATCTATCCACAGGCCATATCCATCACATTACATAAGATCCGATGCCTCAGTACTCAGTGGGTCTACTCACAGCTCTATTTTATTTGAACCTTTCAGTTTTATGATGTCAACAGAAGGGACATGTAATGCCTCTGCACTGTATTGCATGAAGAATAAAAACATTGCATTCGGCCTGTGTTAAAACTGATGCAGTTGTTATCCTCTGGCTCATGTAACTGCCTACTGATAGGCCTATGCACAGGTGCAAAAGGATGAAATGAAATATTGATTGCACAATATTGATTCCACAATTATGGCTGTGTAAATTAAGATTATGGCTTCAACTCCAGAAACATCTTCTTTTTAACCTGATCGGTACTCAACAAATGGACATCGACTAACATTACTAACTCATCAAATCATGTGGCATGAGGTGCTTTGGTCTAATGACCCTTAAGGTTCTGCCAACAACAGACAGTAGTGTACTGGCCATCACATGAGAGAAGCCAGCTGTAAGCCTTAACCTCCCCCTCCTCAAGACTGTTATAATCCCACTTCTTAGGCCGACCTTGTGCGTGCATCAAAACCATAAGGCTGTAGCACACGTTCAGCCACACAACAGATCTGTCCAGTTGATGGCTTCAGGGCCACAGAAGCCTTGAAGAGTCACCTTATGACGCGCTCAGAGGACCCAATAAAAGAGAGTTAAAGAGAGTTTAGTCTACCTGTAAAATCTTAGGCCTACTATTTCCAAAAGGGTTTATAGATTGATATTGGAGCGATTGTGGAATTACCAGGGTTATATGGTCGCTTGGGCGTCATATTGATCTTTGTTTTTGACCACCAAAGCAGAAAGTAGAGCTCACTCGACCCCTCCTGCCCCGAGATGTACAAATAAACGATAGCCTACACGTCAGATATCTCAGTAGTGATTATTAATGGTGAGAAAAAGATCCAACTGTTTATGTGATATGTTTATCCACCTTGGTCTGGACGATTAGGAAAATATAGACTTGAGCGTCTCAGAGAAGTTGTTAGACCACTTCATCATCCAGGAATCTGATTTGACATCTCAAACCACATGCTGGACCGCTATTGAAAAATCTCTCTTCAGTGATGTGCATGTTAGCATACTTGGATATTTTAATTAGTCTCACCACTTAACAATATTAACCTCACCTCTAATTTCACCAATCAAGAGTAGACTACAAAAACTAATTTAACAGATTGTGCGCAACATTTATCCGTAATCGGCACAAACCCAATTACAGAGCAACGAACACAATATCCCACTTCATTAGCAAGGATAAAGTTATTTTTCTCTCTAATAAATGTATGGAATATAAAATACTGATTGTAAGCGACATATGAATGATTCATCAATCGACAATCAAATAATGGTTGGTTATAGAATCGATGACTACAGTGTGGCAACACCCGATTATATTGCGAACCATTGACTCACCCGTGAGCAGATATCTGGCACATCTTCAGGAATTCAGGATTCAGGAAATAAATATAACGCGAAAAACATACAATCCAAATGACCAGAAACCACACACAATTGTAAAATAACAACGCGCTTGCAGCAACTACTCCGGATCAAGTGCAACACTTGAAAAAAACTTCATCCCCTCTGCATCAGAACGCTGGTGGACTATACCAAGTGTCAGACGTAGGGGTGGCACATTTCTTTGAACATTTAAGATGCTAATCAAATGCGTTACATACGCGCGGGGATTAGATTACATTAAATGAACGGATATTTTGATCATGAATTTAATAATAGTAGTTAGATTTATCAAATCAATAAACAATGTGTTTAATTCAAACAAGTAATCATGATATTCGCTTCATTAATGGCCCCCCCCTTTTTCGAATGTGTAAACAGCAGACTAGACAGACAGATAGATTAATCTGAATTGATTGTCTCAGAAAGGTTGACAATTTAATTGTCTGTTGAGTGCATTGTGAATGGTTGAAATTTATATAGGAAGCATAGATACACATTTTGATTTGCAGTAGGCTATTCTAACAGTTTTAGTCTTAGTCATGTATGGTTCTTGTCTCAGTGGATGTATGGTTGCACTGAGACTATATGCATTCAGGACTTATTTGGACATGTTGAATGGTTTAAGTAACATCAAACCAACTATGTGACAATCAAGCTCATTCTAAGTGAGATCACAAAATGATTCAACATGTAGGGCAGTTGAAGAGGGGTCACTGGCACTTGGGCTGTTGTTGGCTATTCTAAGTAATGTAAAGAATTGGCGAGGCATAGCACATTCCTTTGGAGTGAGTGTATAATTTACTTGTTAACAAGAAGCATTGCCACCATGGAATGGTGTTGCTGCCAAAGGCCATCTCTTCTCAACATCAGGTTATTTGTTTTCTATTGAGTATGCAGCATGGAAAGATTTCAGCAAACTTTGGGAAGTCCACCGTTGTCTCCTTTGGCAATAAAAAAACACATAGGCATAACACAGTGCATCTGTAAGCCAATATGTGAATTTTATTGATTAAACCAAATGAACATCCTTGGGATTGGATCGAGAGTTGCAGGAAAGCCAGTGTCACATAAAAATGTCATCCAGTTGCCATTGGTCATATGTACACAGGGATGTAGTGGAGGCTAAACGTGAGTAAACACAGTTTATCCACCTCTGAAATTTCAGAAATAGAGTTTATCCACCTCTCAAAAGAGTTTATTCACCAATTGCAACTTTTAACATAAAAAAATCACACTGTATTATCCACATTCACAATATGTACACTCGTCAACACTCTAGGAACAATTTAATATCACTGGTATTGTTATAAACATTGGACAATAACCTCCACCATCATCTAACATGTTCTGAATGCCTTTTTTAAAAATCCGATATCACATGGCACAGCCCACCTTACCGTGATCACAGAATTCATAGTTTACCCACCTCTTATTTTACCACTTTACCACTACTGTATGTACAGTATACTAGTCTCAGGTAGGCCTAGCCAGGCAATCACAATATGTGAGTTACCTTCCTGTTTTTGAAGGGGCAATATGCAGAAGCATAAAAACAGTCAGGAATCTCTGAGCCTGCCTTGGCCAAATGTAATCCATGGGAAGCAGATTACTGACTAAGATTAGCATTAGCTCGTCTGAGATTACTGATAATTAGACTCCTAGTGGGACCATCTCTCTCTTAATGAACTGCTCAATCTATTCATCTCTATATTAACCATTTAGACTTGAAAGTAGCCTAGTATCGATATAATATATATGTAATTATAGGTCATTATAATCTGTATGACAACATGCTGCATTATGTAACAGATAGTGTATGCTGTTTAGAAAGAAACTGCCTTTTGTTATTTTACCACAGAAAGAATAATCATAGTGGAAAAAAACAGAACAAATAAATCTGAAAGAACCTCATATTCCGAACTATAGGCCTACTTCAAGTAAGTAAACTATATTAAAAGTTTCAAAATAGCAAGAAAAAAGTAGTAGCCTAGATTGTAGTAGATTTGCTTCACAGTTTCTTAAGAAAACTTGACAGCACAAAACACCTATCCCTCTAAACATTTGTAGGACTTCATAAATCTGTTCTCACCATTTCAAGCAGTTCACCATTAAAATGCCACAACCTGGTGTTGCCCAGATGTGTGATGCATTGCAAAGACCAAATGAGACAGTGAAACACTCTTCAGTAACGCTAACATGCTCTGCTGGTGTTCCATTAGCGAGGATGTCCTGGCGGGAGGAAAGAGAGCAGTGGACAACGACGCGGTGTGCTGGACAAACACCTCCCTCCGTCCCTTCAGCTCCTGGGTCGTGGTCACACCTGGTGGCCTGCTCTTGGAGGCCTTGTCTTTGGCTACTGTTTGAAAGGAGACAGAGGCTCTGTTGGACCAAAAACCCCGCGACAATTTGACCCCTGACCCCAACCCCCACTAGAGCTCTTTCTTGCAGAGTCAGCTCACACAATCTAGCTCCCCCCCCTTTTTTTCTGCATGGGGGTACACATTACATCATCCCACAATGCCATTAAGCGGTGAAAAGGAATGAGTGGGGGGGGGGGCAATTGTGGGACTGCTTTCATTTGGAACTCCAGGTTTCCATGGAGAGGCAACATTCCAAAGATCAGCTGGTGCAAGGAGCCACTATCAGACTGAGGGAGTGTAAAGCCCAGGAACCTCCTTATATCTGTCTGTAATGGCCCAGAAGGCACTGCAGGCAAAGCCACACTCAATCGAAAAACATGTTGAGATCTTGGTTTTGTGAAATAGCTACTTTAGCACCTGTGGGAATATGCTATTAAGTGCAGCTACAGTTTTTTCACCTGATGCATTTATGTTTGCCTCCCATGAATGTTACACACAAATACATAATATTCTAGGTGTTTAAAATGAAAATAGGATAGTTTTGCCTGTCTTTTTAAAATACTCAACAATTCACTCTTAATGATAAAAGGTGAACACTGCCACCCAGTGGAGGTAATAGGAATCTTCTCTCACTGGCTTTTTAATGGTGACAACACACATCCTACAGGAGATATTTGGTCATAGGTCTCGACTGTTTGCACCATCACAGCTCTATTAATGAAATGATACAGTACAACATTACAGTTCCAAACTTTGTGCTTAGAACCGGCTTCTAGAATGACTAAGAATAATTTTGACATGCTACGATGATTACTGATGCATTGATAAGCTTATTAACAAATAGGAAGAAATGGGTGGAGAAACTGTCTTTTGCTTTCAGTACATTTAATGGATAAGATTGCAATCAATGATACAAAACCCATTGTGACAAATGAGAAATTTATTTCTTTTATTTAAAATACCATTTTCTCGTTTACAAGCATAAATAAATTTTCACCCCAGATACCAAACATAAATACTTTCCATAAACCATTTTGTTTGATCACTTTGTGCTGTATGAAAGATCTGACACTTGGCCTATTGTTACCCGATGATCCCTGTAGTGAAATAGTTACCATGCTCAAAATTCAAGGGTCTCTCCCCCAACACCAGGCTGGGTTAGTGTTGTGCGTGAAGCAGCAGCTGCTCGGAGCGACGGTGTCGAAAACACCATAGCTCAGCTCCAAACTGCTGCTTCGAAGCTACAATCAATAATCATCTGAATTCATCTGGAAGCATGTCTTTTGTGATGTAAAAAATGGATTGTAAAAAACGTGAGTAGTAAAAATGACGAGTGTCATAAAAAATCTACTCTCACTCTCTTTGTCTGCAGTCTGATGAAAAATAATAAAAAAAGTGAAATAATTTGTTTTGAGTGAAATGGGTCCTCTCTGTGATGTACAGAGCAGACTTGGTTCACCTCCCGCAAAATAAATATTTTTTGTGTTTAGCAGCTACATTTCCAGTTCAGCAATAACATTGAGTAATTGAATAAAAAAAATGTGGAAAAAAACTGGCAAAATATAATTATACATAAATAACACTGAAAATACCACAATAAAATGAAGAGACCATAGCATTACCTTGACAGTACTTTAAAATGATTACAATCATCCATTAAAAAAAAAGAAAAATGGCAGTAGAAAAATAAAAATGAGAATTCCACATTCACAATGCACCAACTATTGAAAGATAAAACAACAAAACAGTTTAAGAAACAGAAACACTGATATACTGTCATTTGTTTTCTTTTTGCCTCCTACAAGGAAACAAAAAAGAAAATACCATACTTAAAAAAAAAAAAATAATAAAAAAAATTATGTGACTTGCGCTGAATGTCTTTTTGTTTAGGGTGCTGTGAGGTAACAACTCGAAGTCCTGCCTCCTTTCCACCTCCAAACAATCTCTACTGAAAGAACTTGAGGCCAGCGACCAGGAAGAACTTCTCCAAGAAGATCTCTGAGTCCAGCACGGCAATGTGTGCTGCTCGGCCGATCAGCGAATTGGCGGTGTTGGGCAGTGCGTGGATGACATCGTAGCGCACCAGGTTGCACTCTTTGTTCTGAAGCACGGGCAGCAGCAGGTTTTCAATCATCTCGGCGTATACCGGACCTAAGAGAAATAACATGAGGAATCAAAAATTATGCCAAGTTTGTAATAACAGACCCCTGATCAACACACAATACTCTGATAAATGCACAGAAAAATTCATTCATGAGATAAAGCGGTTCACTGCCTTACAATCGGTTGGCCAGGGTTCAATTCCTGTACCCGGCCCTTCGTAGTGTCCGCTAAATACCAGTCTACTTTAACTTCAACTAATGCTCCAGATAACGCTGTGCAGCCAAACTCCTGGAGAAGTGTGTGCAGCATGCTAGTGGAGTGTGAGCTACAGCAGTGTCCCGTGTGTGTGTGTGTGTGTGTGTGTGTGTGTGTGTGTGTACAGCAGCCTCACCTGTCTGCTTGTCCTTTAAGGCGGTTTTGCACATCTCAATGCGAGCTGAGTGATAGGGGACGTAGCGGTCCTGCAGAGAGCCCACCAGTACCACGTTCCTAAAGTACTGGAGCCCTGACAAGAGAAGAAGAGTTCCTTCAGCTTCATCAGTCACAACATAGCAACCAGCCTAGCAACCACTTGAGTTACTATAGAAACCACCACAACTACTTGGATTATGGGGCAGTCGTGGCCTACTGGTTAGGGCTTCGGGCTTGGAACCGGAGGTTGCTGGTTTGATCCCCGACCAGTGAGAACGGCTGAAGTGCCCTTGAGCAAGGCACCTAACCCCTCATTGCTCCCCGAGTGCCACTGTAGCAAGGCAGCTCACTGCTCCGGGTTAGTGTGTGCTTCACCTCACTGTGTGTTCACTCTGTGCTCTCTGTGTGTTTCACTAATTCACGGATGGGATAAATGCAGAGACCAAATTCCTCGTATACGCAAGTATACTTGACCTAGAAACCTGATTTACATTTACATTATCTTATCAAACAGTCAGTCCCAAGGGGAATACTTGAGTCTACTGCATTTATTACCAAGAGGGGATTACTAGACAGACTACTGCAAATGTTGCATTTCTCCAAGTCGAATTGCATGATTACTGCACGGATGAAGCGTGACAGCACTTGAATGACATCCTCATAATGGATAATTATCATAACCACTCCTGTTTCAAACGGAGAGGGTGACAGACTTAGAGCTAAGCAACACCAGGCACGTAACGGAAGCGTTCTGTTCGCGTTGCGTGTGCTGCAACAATTAGTTTCCACTATAATCAATAGAAGTAGCTACACCAGACGTGATAGCGGTGTGTACGTTCGAAAAAAATAGACCATTCGTCTAAAATGGATTTTACGCGTCGCGAACGGAACACTTCAGTAACTTGCCTGGTGTAGCTTCCCTCTCAGACGCTCACCTGCTTTCTTGCTGAGCTTGTACAGGAAGGTTTGGCGTGGGTCTGAGTGATCCCGGCAGGTCAGCTGGAGAAGAGAACCCGACTTCTTCCACTTCTGCATGAACCACAGGCCTGAGACAGAAAGAGCACTCTTTAGCAGGAGCAGGGTGGACAAGCATGGACCAGTGACAAGGCCAGAGATTTGACACTACAGTCAAGTCAGGCTATTTATAAAGCACTTTAAAAACAGCAACAGTTCACCAAAGTGCTACACAATCAAAAGGTCAGAACAAAATAACTGACTAAATAATAATAAAAAAAACCCATCAACATCAACAACAAAAACGTATTAACTGATGCTCAGACATTGCAATGTTATCAATACTAAGGCACACGTCTCACGCCCCTTGAATACATTCCTCTGTTTATTGGTTTTGAGTGTGCCATGACTCCTTATTTCCTGGTCTTATTTAAACAGAACGCTCCCGTGCTACCTGACTCACCTGTGTTGACCAGGGCAGAGCTGTTGTACAGCGTGCCCAGGTGAGGGCCCGACAGAGACAGGAAGGTGTGCAGCCGGCTCAGGTAACACTTAAACCTGGGCCTTGTCAGCACCGAGCGCACGATCAGGTTCCCCAGGGAGTGACCCACGAAGCTGAGGACAAAACGAGGAAAGAAACACAATCAGACAGAGGAGAGACAATATAGAGAGAGAGAGAGAGAGAGAGAGAGAGAGAGAGAGAGAGAGAGAGAGAGAGAGAGAGAGAGTGTGTAACAAAGATTCAATTAAGTCAGACAATTGGGCTTTGGAAATTATCATCACTAAATAAAAAATAAATTAAAAAAAAACCTACCTGATTTTTGAGACAGCTAAATTGTAGATCTGAATATACTGCACAATTTCATCCAACAGCCGGTCAGTCATTGATTCAAAATCAGCAAAGGTGTCATTCTGTAGAAGACAGAAAATAAATTCAAAGATTAACAACAGCAGAAAGTTACTGTGAGGCAGCTATTTATTTTGACAACACCCTTTTCATCTCAGGTGGGTGCAACTATCTCCCTGTGTTTGTGTTGCTGTTTACCTGATTGCGTTCGGACATGAGGAATTCTATGTGAGAGCCAGGCAATCCCAGCTCCAGGTAGGTCTTCACCAGGCGCAAGTCTGCGCTGTTTCCTGTTGGAACAGAGGAGCAAAGAACAGATGAGCATACACACACCCAGCAAACGAGCCCAGCACTGGACGACTGAATTCATTCTTCTCCTTTCTGTTGCTAAAGAACCATGTGTGCTTTTCATTTGAATTACAGCACTTGGACTGCAAAGGGTTGTACTGAAATCCACACATAGTATTCCTTCAACAATTTATTGAACAGAGAAAGGTACAGCTTGGTTTAGCATTCACTTTGCAGGCTATATCAGTCACAAGACTGCTATGTATTGCATTATATAAGAAAAATGAACAACTTCAATAATTCATGTTTAAACAGAAAGGGGTGGGATTTCCCCTGGAAATGGTATCCCTGCTGATATAAAACCACAGTCCACGTTTGGGTGGGTTTCACAACATCCCCTGTGTTCCAGAAATTGGAATGCATGAAGCCAAAAACAGACAGTCATACTCACAAGACACATTTTGGATAGTGACCCATCTTTAACGTGGAATATCTATCTAAATGTGATCCAATGTGTTCCTGAAAGTGCAAACTGAATATTTTACAGTAGCTCTATAATGTTGACAATCTGTTTTAGAGCCTAATAATCCTGAGCTATGTTGATAGGGACTGATGTGGATATGTTGTCCATTTTCTTATGTGGCCTCTATTCAATCATGTCTGGTATTATTACCTCTTCTCAATCCATTATTATTAAAGATTTATTAGAAATACAGAAAAGAAATACATCTATCGCCCATGTTATGCCATGTAATATATTTAATTCACCTAGATATAGGCTACAGTAGATAAAGGCTTATGGACATCTGCTGTTGTCAGTGTGCAGTCTATCCCTTTACTCACAATAGCCTACATGTTAAAACATTAAATGTTCAATTATTACCTGCTGACTAATGCAAATGACTAAGTTCACTCAGTTTCTTTCAGATCGCGGTGTCTTTCTGCCATCTGTGAGGCTGCAATGATTAGGCCTACATTATCCCAACTGTGATAGGTGCCATCTGCCATCTGTGAGGCTGCAATGATTAGGCCTACATTATCCCAACTGTGATAGGTGCGCGATCTCCGTCTGGAAGCCTATTATTTGTTCTTGCTTGTTTTCACGCTAATAATCAAGAAGAAGGGTCTATATGCTCCAAAGAAGAACCAAATTGAACACTCATCAATGAGCAGCTCAAAATATTTAGCCAACAGGTCCACTTTCAGACTCGTTGTTAATGGCTGTATTTTGCCTCGGAAAGTTCCGCGCTTCATTTAATTAGCACCTGATTGAATCAGATTAGACCATTAGCATCTCTCTTATAAGCTAACGGTCTAATCTGATTCAATGAGCTGGAGCTAAAAGTGCTACTGTCAGACTCAGAGAACGGCTGGATGAACTGGGGAAAGGTAAAACTCAATTGTTTAACTCAAGGGAAGGTGGAAAACGAGTATTTCCCCAAATGGTGGAGTATCCCTTTAAACTCAACTCATCAAGTCTTTCATTTAACTTACCGTTGAATGAAGAAAAAATTACATAAAGAGAGGCCACTATGCCTCGCATAGAAATAGATTTGCAGGAGATTCTAATTCACATGCTCAAGGAGCTTTCTGGAGAAGTTGGGTGTCTGCTCTTTTTGCGTAGTTTTAAGTAAAAATCGTATTTGATGTGAAAATCCGTGGTTGCTACACAAAATGCGTACAGGTTGGCAGGTCTGTTCTATGTTCTTTACTTTTTAAAGCTCCACCCCTTTTTAAACTATTACCCTCTCATGATTTTGAGCTGTTAATCAGAGTGCTCATCTTTCCTTTCACCGTTTATGCCAAAACATGAGAATCTGTGTGAGTTTAATAAAGGGCATGCTTGTTGTGTGCCGATAATCAAAGACGGACAGAGGTTTCGTCACAGTAATAATAACCTGTTGAGAGACTGTCTGATGGGCATGGATTTTTCAGGCTTTGTTTGGGTTAGCTGGTCTATAGCTACATTTAATAACCTAACAGCCTAACTGGTACGACAAAGCATAAGGTTAAGTTGTTGGCTCTGTTCCAGTAATACATTGTTTTGCACTCTGTCTTTTAATTATTTTATTGTCTTTTAACTACTCTATTTTATGTATTTTACTTTTTAAACATTTTAAACTACTGCCCTTTTATGCTTTTATGTAGTCTTTGCTTTTGTTTATGTAAAGCCAATTCAATTACCCCTGTGTATAAAATGTGCTATATAAATAAACTTGCCTTGCCTTGTAACATCTCTGCCTGGCTCCAGGCTTGATTCCTTATGCTCACCTCCAGCCCATGAACACACACATTTTCTCAACATCCCCTTTCAACAGCTCACTATATCTTTTAGAGTGTTTGTGCAATTGTGTGTGTGTGTGTGTGTGTGGTCTCCTCAGTGCTCACCGTCCAGGCCGTGGACACAGACCACCAGGTGGACGCCCTCGTCGGTGCTGTCGTCCTCCTCCAGGCTGAAGTAGGGCATGGTGGAGGCCAGCTCCGCCACCTCACTGTACAGGAAGCCCGGCAGCTTCAGCAGCTTCAGCTCCTCTTTGGCCTGCACAAACCTGTAAACAAGCACACACACACACACACACACAGCCAAGGCTATTACATCGGGATCAGCATCAAGGGCCTGTATTCTGCAAGACCACACATGTATAAAATACCGCAAAGTACACAGTACAGCAATTTATTCCTCCTAAACTAATAGGCTTGACAGAACAGAGATGATGAAGTTCTGACTCATTAAGTTAGCAAGAAGGGGAAAAACAAACTTCATATCTATAAATTATATATTTATAAATAATAATTATATATAATTAGGGCTGTCAAAATAATGCGTTAATTTCGATTAATTAATTACAGAAATAATAACGCGTTAAAAACTAAAAACTGCATTTCATAGTGACATTTGACCCAGTACAGTCTGGCTATCGTAACAGAAGGAGGCAGACGAGAAAGCACTGCTTTAAATGAAACATTTAGCCTACGTTTTAAAAAGAACGCCCAGACAAATACTGTTGACAGGAGCATCAATCTACTATTTCTGCAGTAAGGAATTTCCGCTGCCTACCATAGCAGTTGTCAAGTCAGAAGTAGCACCTCAATGCAAAACAATCCGGAGGTAGGCCTAGGAGTTAGCACACCTGTTGATGATAATAATGCTAGCCGCCAGCCTTGTCAAAGTTAACTTTGCTAACGTTTTGCTGAGCCTACCATAACTAAACAACAAACTCCATTAATAAATTGACTACATTTGTTGCACACTTGAAACAATCAAGTAGGTTGAAGGTGGTTACATTTATTTCCATTCCAATAACTTTACACACACTATTTCCGTTCGCACTGTGTAACTGTTTAGTTTAATTTCTTGAACTGCTCTATTTCTTATCCTGGACTGCCACCTACTCGATAGAAAAGGCAAAAACCCATTAATTATGTGAATAAAAATCTACAACATGTTTGAATGGCTAAAAAAAGGATAAATCACAGGGGTATTCCAGACATTACCTTGATTCACTCATCTGCCAAACTTGTTCATAACAAAAATGGATGCATGCGATTAATTTAGATGAATTAATCACAGAGTATGTAATTAATTAGATTATTTTTTTAATCGATTGACAGCCCAAATTAATAATATCTAACACATGTCTAAGACTAGATGTACCGCAGAGCGGTACAAAATATGACCGCCGCCCAGTCCAGCACATTTTTTCCACAAAAATAAATCACGCTGGAAGGCCTATATGATTCTAACTGTCTCACTAAATTGCATTATCCACACTCAATTCTCACTGGTATCTGCTAGACAACAAGTACCAAAACATGATTAGTTCATAGATTTCACATGTAAAATTCATTTTATACAACCCCACCCCCATCTTGCCTGTTCATAATTCTGAGAAATTCTTGAATTGTGTGCATGTGTGCGTGTACACGTTTATGTTTATGTGTGTGTGTGTGTGTGTGTGTGTGTGTGTGTGTGTGTGTGTGTGTGTGTGTGTGTGTGCGTGCTTGTGTGTTTGCCTGCGTATGTGTGTTTGTGCATGTGCATGCATGAGTACATATGTCTACTGTGTGAGTATGTGTCATACGTATGATTACTGTGAATGTATGTGTGTGCGTGTGTATCTGTTTATGCACATGTGTGCACACGGAATGGGTTAACATGACCCTTGGAGGCAAACATACGGAAAAAATTGGTCATCCTAGGCCCTACGGTTCTCAAGATATTCACAGAAAACTGTGTCTGCCCTACCCTCCTTTCGGGGGGTCCAGTACAGCGGGGGGGGGGGGCTACAGATCAAAACGAAAAACGATGTTTCCATGCTATCCATGTGGGGTTACATGCCCACCAAGTTTCGTGTACCCCGGTCTTTCAGTGTCCCGGGAATCCTTGTTGGTGTACGGTCACTAAATGTACACACAAATTATTTTATTGTAAGGCCCCCCATGAACGAAAGTTCACAAAACTTGGCATGCATTCGGAGGGTGTCATAATGATCCTACACAGTTTTGACCATGTCAGCCAGAGATATTGTGATGAAAACACCTCATTTTTTGCTTTTTAATTTTTAACTAGGTGGAGCTATACATGAAATAAGTGGTAATGGGATGGGTTGACATGCCCCCTTAAGACCAATATACAAAAAAAAGGTGGACCTCCTAGGCCCTACGGTTCTCGAGATATTCACAGAAAACTGTCTCCGGCCACCTACAGGCCAGTTGGTGTATAGTAACATAAATTAATTTATTGTGTGGCCCCCTATGAACGGAATTCCACAAAACTTGGCATGCACTCAGAGGGTGTCATAATGATCCTACACTTCCAATTTTGCGCAGTTTTGACTATGTTAGGTCACAGGTACCTGCGATTACAACACCTCATTTTTACTTTTTTGTGTTTAACTAGGTGGCGCTATACATGAAATGAGTTATGGAATGGGTTGACGTGGCCCCTTGACATCAACGTACAAAAAAAAATGGTCCTCCTAAACCTTACGGTTCTCGAGATATTCACAGAAAACTGTGTCCGCCCTACCCTCCTTTCAGGGGGTGCAGTCCAGCGGGGGGGCTACAGATCAAAAACGAAAAACGATGGTTCCATGCCATCCATATGGGCTTACATGCCCACCAAGTTTCGTCTACCCCGGTCTTTCAGTGTCCCGAGAATCCTTGACGGAAATTTGGACATGGGAAAAAAAATAAATAAATAAAATCTGACTAAACCTATTTTGCTTCGCTGCGCGGCGGTCATAAATAACTTGCTGAAATGTTCGTAATCAAAACTGGCAAATAAAGTAGGTTGCCTTTTAAAACCCACTCACAACTAGGAATAACATTAACATACTGACTAACCCTCCAATTGTTCCAACAAACATTTAATCCAAATCCCCAGTAAAACTGGCATCATCTACCGGGGTTTATAGATCCAGTCTCTTAGAGTTAGCGTAGCTTCACCTAAAAAAGTTCTTAACTAATGATAGACCATGAGAGAGAGAGCGCTGGAGACTTACGCATTCATGTGAGCTTCAGGGACGTTCTCATACCAGCGCATGCTGCTGGTGGTGGTGGTGGTGAGGGGCGGGACAACAGCCCGACAGCAGACGGGCGGTTGGTGCAGGGAGCTGCCCGTCTCCGGCAGGTTCTCCAATCCCACCTGGTCATAGAGCAGGCTCCTCCCCTCCTCGCCGCTCTCCTCCGCCCCCTCCATCCCGTTGACGTAGGCCGGGGCGTCCGTCTCCTCGTAGTAACCGTTCTCGATGTCGTGTTCCGGCTCCTCGTCGTCATCGCCCTCGTCCTCCTCGTTGGCTCCAGCAGCCGCTGCGGGGACGAGGGTGGTGGTGGAGGTGGCGGACAGGCCAGAGGGTCGGACGCCCAGAGTGACCGCGGACGACTCGACGGGGCTGATCTCGGACACGTCGGTGCTGGAGCGTGAGCCGAAGTGGTTCTCCACCAGGCCGCGCTTCACCATGTCCGTACTGCTGGTGCCTGAGGCGCTGGACTGGGCCCCTCCCGCGGCAGTGGACGCGGACGCTGACGCAGACGCAGACGCAGACGCAGACGCAGGCGGTTCTGCTGCTGCAGCCCCACAGGGGGCGCCGGTCGAAGGCGAGTCCAGGAACACAGACTCGTCCCCCAGACTGGCGAGGGTGGAGCGCTGGGCGGTGGTGGTGGCAGGGCACAGGGGGTTGTTGGGGGCATGAGCGCTGCTGCTGACCGGCTCCCAGGGGTCAGGGTCGGCCGAGAACACCAGGCTCTGCTCCTGCACCAGCACGCTGGACTTCCTCCCGACGGGCTCGCTCTCGGGCTCTTCGTCGGACGGGAGCGAGGTGATGGACGTAAGCGAGGACTGGACGTCACTCACGCCGCTCGTCGTCTCTGGGCAGAGGCCGCCTCCTCCTCCTCCGTCAGGGCCCTTGGCTCCCGCTGTGAGCGCCTGCAGTGGCCTGACGGTGGACACAGGCCTGGGCGGCTTCTCCGACGCCGGCTGCTGCTGCTGGGGGACCCAGACGGGCTCCGTGGTGTCGGCCTTCGCCTGCGGCCCCGGTGCCAGCTGTGTGGCCGAGCTGGGCTCGCTCTCGATGCCCGAGTCCGAGAGGCGTGACGAAGGTCCACCGGGCAGCTGGATGCAGTCGCTCTTAGCGCCCAGCGCTGGACCACCGCCCTCGCCTGCTGCTGCTGCTGCTTCTGATGATGCCGCCGCTGCCCCCTCCACCCCACCGCCTTGCGAGGGCTGGACCTCAGGGCTGCAGTGCGACTGTGTGATCTCTGGCAGCAGCCCCGCTAGCCGGCCCGGTGAGAGCACGGTGACCTTCTCGCCCTGGTAGGGGTCCTTGTCGCTGGGCTTCACATCAATGTGCCGGAGGCCCCCGCTGTGGCCCCCTGCTGCTGCTGCTGCTGCGGGCGGCGGCGCCTCACCACGGGGAACGGGCACTCCGCCCTCCGCGCCCGCCACTGGGGCTGCGGCTCCAGGACCTGCCTGGGGCCTGCCGTGGGCGCCCGCCACGGGCCGCAGCAGGTTGGTGAAGTCGTCCCTTAGGCAGCCGCCGTCCGTTTGGCACTCGGCCTCCCCCGCCGGGTCGGGCAGCGTGGGAGCGTGTTTGACGCTGATCCGGGAACTGTTTCTGCCGTCCCCAGGGAGGAGGTGGTGGTGGTGGTGGTGGTGACCTTCTCTCTCCTCCCCATCTCGTCCACCAACACCCTCCCCCGCTGTCGACGCTGACCACTCCCGGGGAGGCTTGGCCAGGGGCTCGGCGACAGAGGAGTGTGAGGGTGGCAGCTTCAGGTGCTTGTAGCCGGTGAGGATGACCGAGTCCTTGGAGCTCTGGCGCACCAGCTTCTTGGAGTTCTCCGTCTTGGTGTTCTTCTTCAGCTTGATGGACTTGGCCTTGGACTTGAGCGGCTGCAGCTCGGCCGTGGGCTCGGGCCAGGTGGTGTCCAGGGCGCCGTGCCGCGGCTCGGGGGTCGGGCTCAGGAGACCTGTGCCGCTGGCACCACTCATGTCCCGCGAGCTGGACCGGTCCAACCTCCCTGATACGGACCCTCTACGGGCGTTAGGCATCCCTAGCCAAGGGCCGTCACGATCTGAGGGAGAGAAGCAAGCTGGGTGAGAGAGTAGCCAAGACCAGCAGCAGACACAGACATTATCCTCAAGTCATTGTGGCTTAGCAACACATCATAATTAAGCAGTGGGAGTAGTGTTGGTAAAGCATTTCGGCATGGCCGAATGCAAGGTACCGAAGGTAATCACAGCCATGGTGATATCCTGTGCCAACACCAATATGAGTGTCGTACTGCTTATATACAACAGTTCCATTATCACCTAATTTAGTTTTTAGATACTAAATTGTGATTTCTGTTGTTTATTTTGATTTTTGCTCGTTCACCCTCCGCCCACAAAAATAGTTCTAATCTTAGCCTTGGCGTTTCTGGTTGCCAAGCAACATAACACCCCTCAAGAGTCAAGATCAGTGAGAGGCTATGTGCTTGTGCACACAGTAGGCTAACTTGTACCTAATGTCTATACATCTCGTATCAAATTGAACATACATCTCGTATCAAATTGAACATTCACCTACTCTTTACTTACTCCATTTTCTCACTCAAATGTGATGTTATGAAATCACTGCTCTCTTGAAATGTTATGAAATCACTGCTCTCACTGATCGCTTTGTATGAATGAAATGTTGGCTTTGGATAATTCAGTGCAATATGTGGAGTGATTACTTGTAGTAAAACGTCCTAGTGGGGGATCTCCTGGAATATCGCCACTCATGACGACTCATGGAATGCCTCTCATCCAATGAGAAATTAAGAAGTAGTTTGACGGGACCTTACTGTCGTTTAACACACCATATAATACATAGCTTACTATATGCATTGTATGGTAAGGTATGAACTACTATTGAAATAAAAATAAAAAAACTGTTCTGTGACGGAGCTGTTGGCTTTTTCAGTCACGTGGTGCGACTTACCCTCCTTGACCGAGTCGAGGTAGCGGTCCTCAAAGATGATTGGCAGCGAATTGACATCTCCGTCCAGGTCGGCACACTCGACAGGCAGTGGCGGCAGTGACAGGAAGTAGGAGGAGCTTTTAATGGCGGCAGTCATCTGTTGGTGGCTGTGAGCGCTGCGAGGAGAGACCGAGGGAGGGAAGGAGGGAAGGAGGGAGCAGTTCAGTGAGTTCATAAGCATCATCCAGCAGCCCTTTACCACCGACAGCCTGACTACTGCAGCTAAAAGAAATGACAGGATTCTTTATCAGTGCTGATGAAAGGAGAGAAAATCTTCAAAGACACTCACTGCAGTTCCTGGTAGGCGAGCGCGGTTTGGCGCGGATGTTCCAGGCAAAAGAAAGCCTCAGCAAATCTTCGGACCTGCCGAGGTGAAATGTAAATGCATCTTAAAACTGTTGATCATTACAAATATCTCTATGCCTCCGAAGTGAGTTAACTATTGAATTTCTGTGGAGTAAGGGCAAGTTACTCCATTGGTGCCAAACTATCGACATCCATAAATAGTTCTGCAGTCATTGCAAATTAATTTACATCCACCACCTCATTCACAGTCGTTGCCTCCATATATGGCACCCCAGCACCTGTTCACACATCAGGACATTACATCCCATAATGATCTCTATTGACACACAGCAGATAACGAGGGGGTAGCGTAGCTGCAGGTGTCAGCGATTAGCTTCACAGCCTGATCAAGCTCAGGATCCAGGTGTGGACGGATCCTCACTTTGAAAAACTCACACAACTCCCAAGCTTTTGCATAATACGACACATAGGTTCACGTATAACACTTCACTCCACTTGTCTAACCATAACTGGGTCAATTCGTTCATTTGATATTGTTAGTTAGGGTCAAGGATTTTTGGAGATGCATTTAAATTTTAGATCAAACAAAGGCACAAGTCTGTGCTTGTGTGAGTGCATGTAGGATTGAGTGTGTGTGTGTGTGTGTGTGTCTGAGTCTAACTAACCCTTAGCGTGTGATGGTCCATGGCCAGCAGGGCGGCGATGCTCTCGTGCAGGGACACCACCTCCAGGAACTGACCCCACAGCGCCATGAGCAGAGAGCACAGCTGGGCCAGGTTCATGTTCACCAGCTCCGCCAACTCATCTGGACTCTCTGCTCTCTTCTGGAGAACACGCACACACACATGCATGTGTATCCACACACACACACACACACACACACACACAAGAGCATAGAATTGAGCAAATATTCAGAGATCTGGTGAAAAAGCAACCAAACAAACAAACAAACAAATCAAATACTCTTTTCAGCCACCAGGGGGCATCCCCACACAGTGAGTCTCCTTAAGCAGAGGCACGGGGGATGTTGCAGCGTTACCGAGATGAGCCAGATAATTGATAAGTGTTTGAAGGACGGAAAGAGGATTTTTTTTTTCTTTTTTTCTTTATATATTTATTCTTGAACAACTTGAGAGAGGCAGCAAGCATACCTAACGATTCAAACCCACCCCAACCACCATACACAGACTTATTGAATAGTAAAACATAACATTCTGGAGTACAGCACTAGAATGGAAATGAAATCCGTGAGTCAGTGTGTGCTACCTGTATTTCTGGGAGACATCCAACACCGTTTCATCCTGACTGACAGCCAGAGTGTGAAAGACCCTGTGAGTGGCTCAAAATAACCCCTTTGGGCTGAAAACTGCACATCTTTTTGGGCTTAGAGTCAGACAGCCGTTGGAGCTCCCAGAAGCTGTTGTGTCATGGCCCACCACTGCGCACTTGTGTCACATTAAAGACATTAGCACAGTGCTCCCCAGCTAACGCTAGCCAAGCTGCAGCATCAGCAAACCTGCTCCACAGACGGCTGCTCTACATCCCAGTGACTACAGTGCAGAGTCAGGGAGAGAAGAGGCTGTGTGTGTGTGTGTGTGTGTGTGTGTGTGTGTGTGTGTGTGTGTGTGTGTGTATGTGTGTGTGTGTGTGTGTGTTGGGGGTGGGGTGCAACACGCATAATAAATCTGGGATAAATATTTCAGAGCTTCTCAATTTTTTATAAATACTCCCACAGACGTAAAAGAGAGCAGAGGAGAAATCTATGACTTATCTGTTTTAACATCGCTGAAAATAGAGCTAGGCACACTGAGACTGATGTTCTCATTAGATAAACAAATCACATGGCATTATCAGAGCAAAATGAATATGAGGGTAACCTGCAGGTCTGTCTATGACTAAAAACATGCCTCAAAAGAAGGATTTATTGTGTGTAAGCGTTTATTAATATGTATGTGTAACTGTATGTGTCTATGTTCCATCACTATGAACGGTGAGAGCACATACCTTCACTTGGTCACAAAGTTCGGTGAGACGGGCCTCCACGTCGAGTTTCTCTGGGGGACAAAGAACACAAAGGTCATGATAAATTTCAAGATATCAACGTGGGATTGGTCTGCAAGTGTAGCTGAGGGAGCAGAGGAACCATTAGAACATCAGCAGAGGAACCATTAGAACATCAGCAGAGGAACCATTAGATTGACAAACCAGGAGGAAATAGTGAAAGACCAGGACACTACAGGGACACCAGAACAGAGACAGAGAGAAAGGGAGAGAGAGAAAGACAGAGATGGAAAGAAAGGGAGAGAGAGAGAGAGACAGAGATGGAGAGAGAGAAAGAAAGAAAAAAAGAAAGGATAGAGAGAGGGATAGACAGATTTGAAAAGATAACTCGATGAAGAGCTAAAGAAGGGAAGAGGAAAGAAGAGAAAACTGAGGAAAAGTTGAGAGCAGAGAGAGAGAGAGAGAGAGAGAGAGAGAGAGAGAGGGGGGGGAGAGAGAGAGAGAGAGAGCAGAGAGAGAGAGAGAGACGAGGCATTGCCAGACATGAAGAGAAACCCCCAATAGCCTAGAAACACACTGAAGAAGGAAGAAGGAACAAGAGAAAAAGAGCACAGATCTCCAGTGTTCCATCAGCAAGGAAGACTTACTCAACGGAGAGAAAAGTCAACCGCCTGGAGAGGAGGCGCATCGGGAGAGGAGAGAGAGATAGAGAGAGAGAGAAGACGGAGGGAGGGAAGGACAATGAGAGGTGGAGGAGGAGAGCGAGTGAGCCAGGGAAGAGGGGGACGGGGTCGTACGGGATGGAGGGGTAACATACCTATGGTGACGTGCCTTTGGCCGCGGGGGTAAGGTCTTCTGAGAACTCTTTCATAAAGGACTTGCATGCTGGGCTTGGCTAGTGGTGGGGATTGCACATATATAGGCACATGTTCAACGTGTCATCTCCCTTCAGCGGGTGCTTAATGCTCAGTAAGAGCCATTTACTGTTAGGTGGGTTAGAGAGAGGTGGTGGGGCTGACAAAAGCCTGTGCAGCAGCAGGAGCAGGAGGAGAGGGGTTAGTGTCTGAGGGTGATGCTGTGCTACAGGAGAGAAACTAGTGGCTTAGGGAGCTAGTCTACAGTTGGAAATGAAGGGGTTTAGTGAAGTTAACAGAACACACACAAGCACAACAAAAAAAGATTGCTCATAAGGGGCAACGATTGGGTATTTACAGAAGACACACACACACACACACACACACACGTACACACACAACATCAATACAAGCACATAGTTGGATGGGTAATTCTGGTTAGGATGAGGATGATAAGTTGAGAAGAACAGGTTTAAGTTAGTTACTGCCTAGGTGACCAATCATACAAATTTCCAGTAAAGGGGTTAGATGGTGAGAGGCGGGATTAATTTGAATGTTAGCAAATGATAAAACAAAAATACAACAACAACAACAACAACAACAACAACAACAACAACATCTCAAAACAGCCATCTAAAACAAACAAGCTAAAAAACTGACAGGACGTGTGGCACCTATGAAACTGGAGGTCACTTTGACAAAGCAATAAATAATCACTGATCACACACACTCGATTACAAAGCAGTGCTTTAAAAAAACAAAACAACACAAAACTCTCCTTCTCATTTACAACTGAATGTGGCCATCAGAAAGCCAATAGTACCACTCAATTCCCTCCCTGGAACAATCACATCCATTGACCTTCAAAGTGATTTGGACAAAGCATCAGCAACAGTGCTACGCATGAAGGAACAGAACATAAATGGGGTGGGGATTATGAGCCGGCTAGCACTAAGAGAGAGAGGGGGTGGTGTGGGTGGAGGGGGTGTGTGTGGGGGGGCATGGGCGCCCACTGTACCTAGCTCCATGCGGTGGGAGGAGGGCAGGTCCTTGGTGACGGTGGAGAAGTAGGAGAAGAGACCCTGGTAGGCCAGCAGCAGGCTGGCACACAAGCTCTGGTGCAGGTTGAAGGCGTGCTGCAGGCAGTGATCAGACACCAGGAACGTCTTCCCCTGAGGAGGGCACGAGAGCACAACACACCTTAAAAGAACATGCCAACTTTTGGGAAATTCAGCTCATCTACCACAGCAACAACATACCATTCTCTGTGCATGCAATAACCCTGTTTGACACCTTAGGCCTATAGGATGTTAGTTAAGCCAGTTAGCCTACAACTCCCTTTTAGCACCAGGCTAGCAATAGGTTAACTGGTGTAATGTGGGATTCAGCAAATCTCACCAGTGGTCCATTCTGTGTGCACTAAATGTTGTGTGTGCAAGAACTCACACCACACCACCCTGGTGGAGCACCGGTAACCTCACTGATTGACATTCGGTCAATCTGGGTTCGATTCCCGCCACTGAGAGTCCGTGTTGCTTTGGATAAATGCGTCGGCTAAATATCAGTCAACTTTAACACTGCTGCAGCCAATCAGAAACAGGATGTCATCAGTTCACACCCCAGAGAGTTGCAACAACTCGATTCACGCCAATGTTCTATTTCAAGCCTCAAATAGTTGCCGGAAGTTAACAGCAGTACAGCAGTATGGACAGCGAACAAGGCATGCAAATTAACGTTAAGCTAAGCTCAGTCTACTAGCTATTTAATAGGCTACGATATAAAGTCTGGAATTGTATTAAAGATATACTGTTTTAATGGTAGGTAAACCACAGTTTACACAATAATTACACTGTGCTATTTACTTTCAATTACTCGACGTCGTCGCTCTGTATCTCAATATTTAAGTTTTCAATGCATTCTAATCAACTGTCAATTTTGTCCAGAACTTTTTGAAGTGAATTTTGATGCCCCATGTACGCAACTCTCTCTCTATACGATTCTGCCACAAACCTATGGAGCACTGAGGGGAGGAATCTATTTGATTGGCTGTTCATGTTGGCTGTTCTTCAAACATGAGCAATCTCCAGCATCGCTAACCCCATCTTTAAAAGAACTGAGATGGAGTTCGACTTTTCGGTTCCCTTCATGTCTACAGTCAAAGGGAATTGAAATGCTGAACTTGCAGCGAGCAACCCAAACCAAAGTTTAAACACACTACAAATGTTACAGAAAGTTGAATCAGTTCAATGTTCATTCCATTCCAATATACCAGAGCCTTCAACTCCCTCTGCCACAGAAATCGCTCAATGGATTAGATAATGCTGCTGAACTGATCCGAGACCAGGCCTGGCATGGATCTATGAGATTCTCACAGGCTTCGGCCTCAGGGAAAAAGCGAGCCTTCGCTAATGTGTGTGTGTGTGTGTGTGTGTGTGGTTAATATTAAAGACCATCTCTATGGCGAGGCGAAGGGAAAGGGAATATATACTGGAGTTTTTTTTCTTTTGTTTGGTTTCTGCAGCCATTATGAAACTCCGCTCTGGGCAGCTCGAGTGCATTCTGGGTCTTGAGCCGTCTGTGTGCCGTTGTGGGGGTGGAGGACGTGGGGAGCTAGTCCACTAAGAGGAGAGGGTTCGTTCTCATCTGTGTGCCGTTGTGGGGGTGGAGGACGTGGGGAGCTAGTCCACTAAGAGGAGAGGGTTCGTTCTCGTCTGTGTGCCGTTGTGGGGGTGGAGGACGTGGGGAGCTAGTCCACTAAGAGGAGAGGGTTCGTTCTCATCTGTGTGCCGTTGTGGGGGTGGAGGACGTGGGGAGCTAGTCCACTAAGAGGAGAGGGTTCGTTCTCATCTGTGTGCCGTTGTGGGGGTGGAGGACGTGGGGAGCTAGTCCACTAAGAGGAGAGGGTTCGTTCTCGTCTGTGTGCCGTTGTGGGGGTGGAGGACGTGGGGAGCTAGTCCACTAAGAGGAGAGGGTTCGTTCTCATCTGTGTGCCGTTGTGGGGGTGGAGGACTTGGGGAGCTAGTCCACTAAGAGGAGAGGGTTCGTTCTCGTTCCTGCTCGCTCACATTCTCCTGTCCACAGCATCAGAGCTGGTACTGCTGCTGCAATGTTACATCATCTCTGTTCCAACCAAATGAGGCCATGGCCATGGATAAAAAATACCATTGCGCTGGCTATTCCAGATGAACGGTTTGAACTGAGACCTTAAGTGATGATACGGATGTGTGATGTCTATTTTTTGGCTTTGTGTGATCTTATACAATACCCTACCAAATATAACAGTTCCCCAGTTAACACATGTTTTACACTCATCAGTGGTGTCTGTAAGTTACCTCAATGATGTCAGCAAGCAAAATGTCCTGATGTCCTTCCAGTGTCAACATTCTTGTCTAACACAGTGGCTTAATCTTCCCAAGCTTCCTGGTAATTAGGAACTTCAAGTCAAAGTGCTGCCGTTGTAAGTGAAGGTAATTGCTAACTGCTGGGGGGCATTTCGAGTACATGGTGTAGAGCTGAGGTCACTAATAGGCGGACTGTGGTCTGGGTCTGAAAATAAGTCCCTTCAAGGCGGAACAAGACCCCTCCGCTGTGCGTTGGGGTCCAGTTCGCCCTGTAGGGACTTATTTTCCCAATAATGACCGGCGTTCTATACATTATCCCTTACTTAAAATCTGTAACTGGACCTCACTGAAATTTAATTGAATACCCTTGGCCTAGAGACTGTAATAGCAGAGCGCTACAGCTTCAGCACAAGAAAGCCAAAGGGCTCTTGTCTGACTTAATTTTCTCGTGTTTGTCACTAAATCACTTATAATTGGTCAAAGTCTCCTGTTGCTGTGGCTGGCCACAGAATACAGGCTGCTGAACTGGACTTACATCAGGGGATAACTGCTTGACATAGCTGCTGCCAAACACCACATTCTCCAGAGGGGGGATGAGGGAGTCTTTGCTCTGTGCCGGCGCGTTTCGGTTCAGCCATGTACTCTTCACATGCCGGGGAAAGCTACACACAAGCACAAAAGCGCACACACACACACACACACACACACACACACACACACACACACACACACACACACACACACACACAGAGATCAGCACAACAAATCCAGAGGCAAAGGGTAGTAAACTGGCATCATTTGTCAGCGAACAAATGACAGTACATGATAAAATACCACAAGGAGAATAAGAGCTATTCATTCTTAGACACATTTCAAGAGGCATTTCCAAGAACGCTGACAAAAACAGGTCTGAGAGTTTAAGAAAACAGCCTGTGTATCAAAGGCAAACACTTGCTGACTCCAACAAAGTGCATCTCGTCACACAAATTAAAACAAATCCCTGCTAAGACATGATGCCAACAGTGTGTATATATTACAACAGTCTCTCTTCTTTCTGAATTCTGCTGACACAGATCCTTGGTCAAGACAACGGTCAGACACATACAGGGGTGTAATAGTGTGTTCAAAACACTGAAATTATACCCTTTAATCACTGTTTCCCTGTAGAAGCATGTTTAATCACGCTACAAAAATCTGTAGGCTATACCTTTTCACACATTGGCTCCTGTTTACGAAACAAACACATGATATAAAACAGGCGTAACACAGGCGTACACTCATTTTCAAGCAAAGCTTGCTGTGACAGAGTGCCATCACTACAGTTGAGTATGCGTTCTGAAAGCTGCAGGTTTAGTATACCGACGGAGACTTGGGTCCAAGGCCAGGTGGGGTCACTACACTCTCCCTTCGCTACAACTTGGCATTCATAAATCTGGGTGTGAGCAGTGGCTACACTCAGATCTCATGTCAAGTCTCAACTTGTGTACGCAAGCTTTCTAGTGTTTTTGTTTTAGAACTATCCCAGAGTCTCCGTGCCTCCGACTGACCTGATAAGGGGCTGGTGCAGGGCCACCAGGGAGGCGTGCACCACCGCGGAGATGACGGACAGGTGGAAATAGTCGAACATGACGTTGATATGCTGATGGATGCCTCGCTGCAGGCTAAAGTGCAAGCGCAGTGTCCGGCTGCTGATGCTTTGCAGGGTCCCAGGGTCCTCAGGCCTGGATGGAGGTAGGGGGAGAGAGAGAGAGAGAGAGAGAGAGAGAGAGAGAGAGAAGGAGGGAGGGAGGGAGAGAGAGAGAAAAAGAGAGAGAGAGGGGGGAGGGGGGACAGAGGACACACATGTGACATGAGACACACTGGAAGAACAAACTTGTTTATCAGAGGTCTTCTCTGTTTTCTATGCATCTTGCCAAATGGTCTGAAGGAAACAAGTCAGACAACGGACTGACATAAATTCAAGAAAACAGGAATGTACCTGAAGATGGTGGACACATATGTGTGAAAAAGACCTCTGTCTGACCTCAATCAGTCAACATTTCATTTTGTCACCCATACATTGAGTGGTACACAGTTGAACACAACCACTCTCCACTCACTTAACTTATACCATACTTAAACAAAGAGGGGGGGGGGGGGGGGCATAAAGAAAAAAGGCGTGTGTCAAAGCTCTGGGATACATACGAGTAGTCACCATCTGTGAAGTGCAGCTCCAGAATGAGCTGGAAGTCCATATCATTTAGGGAGTCCTCCACCTGGTGGGTGAGGTGAAAGACAGACACTCAAACAGGGTCTGATGGGTGGTCTAACAGAGATGCCCTATCACTAAAAACTCACTACCGAGACCATTAAAAGCATTAAAGGAATTATCCGGAGTAAAATGCACTTTAGATCAATTTACGGATGATTGGGAGTACATACGTTGAGTTGACATCAAAATCATGTAATTCGGATGTGTTTTGAGAAAGTTCGATTTTACCGTTTTTAGTCAAAACTCGTTAGCCTGGAAGTGACCTGGGCATGTCATTTCGCCGCTACAAAACGCTATTTTTATACCTCTTCTACAGTTCCAAACAACATTACACTTACGTGGTAGTGAGTAGAGGGTCCCTAAAGCCAAACCGAAGTATCCTGAGGTCTTTATGTGGTCGGATAGAGAGTCCAGAATGAATTTCATCAAACCAGTACATGTTGCTGCTGCAGCTGCCATCTTTAGGGGAAAGTCCGTAGGAGTCGATGACATGCCCGGGTCACTTCCAGGCTAACGAGTTTTGACTAAAAACGGTAAAATCGAACTTTCTCAAAACACATCCGAATTACATGATTTTGATGTCAACTCAACGTATGTACTCCCAATCCGTAAATTGATCTAAAGTGCATTTTACTCCAGATAATTCCTTTAAGGAAGAGGTACAACAGGCACAAAACATATGACTTACCTTCCTCTCGTCCAGAAGCATCATGACCTTGAAAATAAGCACGTCGTTGACCACTATCTCCTCGTTCTTGTAGAGAATCTGGAAGGTCTTGCTGCAGATGACATCATCTTGAACGCTGGCGGGGAAGGCCAAGTCTGACCCTGATGGAAGAGAAAGGATCACGGTCAACTACAGAATCCTGCTGACACCTCCTCCACACCGCTCCACTGCTGCTCCCTGATGCACTTAAGAACTCACAGGCAGGTACTGTCTGCACAACACTCCTGGAATGTTTGGAATGGAATGGAATGTCAACTTTTGGAATCTTTCTGGAATTCACAGGGCGAAAACAATTAATCCTAAAGCCCAATTAACACCAAAGATTCGCAACGAGATGAGCTGCAACATTCTATAAACCAGCAACTTGCTGCAATGTTCTAAAACCTTGCAATTGGACATGGTAAATGCTTTGCGACGGCTTGCAACAGCTGGCAACGACGTGCGACATTTACACATCGCTGCAACTCCTTTCTGCAACTGCTTTTTTGTGAATTGGGCTGAAAGGATCTTCTACATCATAGACTGAACACTGGCTGACTGTTAAGCTGATCTCTGGATTAGTGACATTTCCTCTGTTGAGGCCATCCTTAAAAATATTTTCGTTTGCCGTAACCCGACCGACCCTGTCAATTTAGAACCGACCCAAATATTTATTTTTTTCCCCTTTTAGTCCGACCGACTTGCCGGTTGTAAACTTGCGTTAATACCGACCGATTGTTTTTTTTACTCTAAACAACCAATACAAACGCAATAAAATAATATTTCTTTTAGTAGGCCCAAGTATTGTGAATATAAATTGCCTACATGCAAACGTGGCTCACTTAAAAAAAACCTGTGGCGTCATCTCTACACCATTGGTTTTACGCATGTCACACTATGGCCTACGCTTCGTTTCATTCACACAAACTGATAACGCTTTTACTTGGCACGAAGTTCTGGAAGAACTGTGGCCAGATCTTTTCTCATCCCTTCTCCCCCTAGTCTAACGGTGACCGTGTCGGAGTATTGAAATTGGTTGTGGTCTATTCAGCATTTCTCAAAATATGGGTCCGCAACATGGAGACTGCTGGTCCGCGGAGTCGTGGAGTGAAATTAGGATCATATGAGCATTCATTCAATGCGCGTCTGCGCGAGAGTAACTGAAACTAATCGATAACATTGGTATCAAAGCTCCGCTTCAACCTGTTGGAAGGCTATTTATTTATTTAACGAAACTTAATAGAACGACGTTGTTTTTTAGAACTTCCTTAGAAACAGAGCAGAGACTGTATAATACACTGTATATAGCATTGAGTATTGTATAGTCAAATTTCAATATAACGTGGCCAAGAGCTATTGTAGCCTTCTTTCTGGGTACATGTAGATGAGCCTTATGACCCAAAAGTCTGCCATGACCGGGCCTCAGGTCAAAGAAGTTTGAGAAAGGCTGGTCTATATAACCTGCATCAGAATGAGGTTTGCAATGGTGCGCCTGAAGGCACGGGTTGAAGACCCAGTCAGTTACGTCACGATATGCACATTTGTGTAAATTCATTCCTACGTAATCACCATGACCAAAATTGTACTTTTTTTTTTACTTTGAATCTTGAAAAAAAAAAATATTGACCTACCTACCGACCCACTTTTAATTTTTTTTGGCTGTTACTGCAAACAAAAATATTTTTAAGGATGGCCTGAATGGACAAAAATGATGCATTATAGGTGAAAGACCAAGACATTTTATCATCATAATCAGTGGTCCCCAAACTTTTTCTTCCGAGGGCCAGCTCACTATGCCTGGCTCTAAGAGAGGACCAGAGACTCGGAGTATATCAGTAACCATAAATAGCTTAGTGCTGTGAACAACAGCAGTCTATCTTAGTTGAATAGTCCATTACATTTAATATACTGCAATTTAATACCATTGTTAGCTGTGTTTATGTTGCCATCATGCCATATCAGTGTAAAATGTGGCTCAAATTAAATAATACTGATAAAAAGACTTTAGCATTCCCAAAAGTATTAGCAGGGAGTCCCAAAAGTATATTTTATTCAAAATGTGTGAACTCTGTGTCTTTGCATACACAGCTCATATTGTGAACAAGTATATCCTACAAATAATTCAAATAACTCAAAGTATGAGAATTTTATGTGCTGGCAAAAACATCTGAAATGACCATCATTCTAACTTTCACTCACCTGATGAGAACTTAAAAACCTCTTACATGTTTGCAGGTAGGCCTACATTTCATTCCGTTTTCGATGGCAAACGCAAAACAGCGCCAAAACAACCACCAGTGGACAAATAGAGTATTACATGCGTACTGTTAAGACTCGCCATAGAGAATGAATGCCAGATGCTATATACCACGGACATGAATTGGGGGGCCACCCAAAATGAGGTGGCGGGCCATATCCGGCCCGCGGGCCGTAGTTTGGGGACCACTGATCATAATTAAGAACTTTTCCACAAGTTAAACGTAGAGCTAACCTCATGCAATGAAGTTTGCTATTACACCCAAATAACAAAATAGGCTTTAAAATGATATTGCTCTCCCAGCATCTTACACAAGCTGAATATTATAGACACAAATAAAATAAAACATTAAGAGAAATACATTTTTCCCTCAGGCTACTTTTAATTAATTTTCTTCAGTCCTTCACAGGAATCCAGAAAAGGAACAACAGCTCTGAAACACCCAGTTTCAAGAGAAATATGTCATAGTTTCAGATCTGTTTGATGTGAGAAGCCTTTGATGATCTTGACTGTGATAAGCTCTCAAAACAAGAGTGTGTACACACACACTAGGGCTGGGCAATATATCGGTATTACGACTACGACCGATATATTTTTGAAAACGATATGTAGTTGAGACAATATCGTAATACCGGTATTATGCATAGGTATTATGTCAAATAATGGGCCATTTTATCAAAGCCACTTGCTCTTCTTTGTTCAGACCATTCAGATAGCCACAGCTCTGTTCAACTGCGCCCCTTGCGTGTGCACGTTCTCCCTCGCAGCACTACAAACTTTCAAACATAACGGACACCGAGTCAGATTTTGTTTACCTTGATCAGAGAGTGCTGATGCCTATTCCGTCGGCACATCAACGGCTAGACCGAGAATTCTCGTTGTGAAATCAAAATTCCACTGGAGCTCCAAGCGGTTTTGTACACGCAGATTTAAGTTACAACACTGTTTACAGCTCTTCGACTCACGGTAAAATGTCATTTTTGGTACGTAACATAGCCTAGCTAATTTAAATATAGACGCTATCGTCGTTTTGTATGCGTTAATGTTTGCATGTTCCGGTTCGTAAGAAAAATCCCTATGCACGATTGAATAGGGTTTCAGGAATCATAAAAAATAATGCCCCTAACTGCTCGTGAGTCCCCGCGTGCATATCCTCTTAATAAAATCAGCGTGTAGGTTGTCTCCCTGAGGACTTTAGATCTGCTACTGTATATCGCTAAACGCAAGCATTCATCAGTGCACTCTTGATGAGTGACTCAGTTACGTTGTTTAAGTAGCCTAATTGTTTAAAACTATTTTTGTTGTTGATAGCAACATGTCTAGGCCATCATAGGCTACATTTGCCTGTCATCTAGGCCCTATCAAACCCTTACGGGTAAAAGAACTGCATTGTGTGACAAAACTGCAGGTTTTTTCAATATTTTTGTGCCCAAAATATTGCATTGTGCAGTACAATGTAGACCTGCATTGTCAGTCAGGGTCAACTTTTGGTCTTTTGTTATTTGCACAGCTTTATCAGAGCAACTGTAGCCTATGCCTATTGTAGGCCTATGTTATTGTTTACACTTTTTTGCACAGCTGTGTTAGAGCAGTCTGAAATCATTCTAATTAAAGCTGGTTGAGTGAATACAAAACACTTAGCTCTTTCTGTTTAAAATATCAATATATATTGTATATCGCCAATCAGCTCCAAAATATATTGGGATATCAGTTTTGGTCCATATCGCCCAGCCCTACTCCTTGTGCAGTTAAATATTTACAAACAGGTATGTGCTGTGTAGCCTACTTTTTTCTTATTTGCACAGTATGCCAATTGGTTTATTGGCTTTTAACGGTAGCCTATGTTTTGTGTTACCTTTATTGTTTTCTTGTTGTAAAGCTGTAGGCCTGTGTTGCCAATCAGGGTCGACCGAATATTGTTATTTGCACAGCCCTCAGAGCAACTGTATGCCTATTGGTATATGTTATTGTTTACACTTTTTTTCTGTTAGAGCAGTCTGAAATGAATATAATTAAAACCGGCTGTGTTGTCATAATTGAGTTTTGGTCCATATCGCCCAGCCCTAACACACACACACACACACACACACACACACACACACACACACACACACACACACCTTCATTCCCAGTCGTCTAATAATATGGTTTCACAAATAGTAATTAGACCCTTTCAGAGTGGAGCATGGCTGCTGTTCCCAATTATGCCAGAACTTCAGATCAGGCAGACAACAGTTTAGAACTCATAGACACTACAATCAGTAGAAACTTGGCAATTATTTCAACCTTTTAGCTTATAAATGTTAAAGTTACAGCACCTTTTGCAAGCCATGCCCAAAGAGTGATTTTTTGTGTGAGTTTTCATATCATCTAGAGCTTCCAACATCTTCGAGAAAGGAGCTGAGCCCATAGTGTGGGCTTAGTGTTGGTCTCAAGGTTAAGGAACAGATTGTTATGCAAAATGCATACTTGTTTTCAAATCACCTGCATCGCCTTTGCTCATCAAGCTGCACATTCAAAATCTGAATTTAATTTTTTTGCTGTCTGTCATTCCTTGTCTTTCCCAAGGACATCAATCACTATATGTTATGCTGCAAAAAAAATCACTCATGAATGTGAATTCATACTACTTGCAAGTGTTTGACAGTATTTTTGGCTATTTTCATACGCCAGCTAGTTAATAACATTGATCTATTCACAAGCATGGAGCATCTTTGCTCTTGGTTCAGTGGGCAGAAAACGCTGGTAACACCACAGTTAGCTGACAAAGTTAACGGAATTAGCCCATTTCACAAGATGGGGCCGCTGTGTAAATCAACTTCCTGTGGAACAGCACTGTCCCATAGACAGCAAAAGAAAAGTCAACAGGAAAGACAAAAGCAGGAAGACGTTTTACCCTGCCAATTAAGGCATCATTAACATCAACGAGGCCGGACACCTGGACACTGTGAAATAGGCTTATTCATATAGCATGGGACTTGATACAAAAGATTCATTTTCAAGAGAGAGGATATGCCAGTGAAATATGTAAACAACAATTCAGTGATTGACATGCTGTATGATGTTTTTATGCAATGACCTGCATTTAACACATGAAAACTCTGGTCTGAGCGTCGTCAAACTGCAGGGCCTTTGATATAGATGCAGTGGAGATACGTGCACGGCAACGTCGTTCACTTCGGCTGCTTGACTACCATCTGCTATCTGTGGCCAGGCCTGAACTGAGCTGGGCTGAGCGTGCCAGGTCATAAATGAAAGCCCCGAACAAAAGGGCACTCTGTGAGATGAACGCCAACTGAAAGCCAGGGAGAGGGCTAACACAATGAACGTCAATACCGATGCATTGAGCGTCTTAACCGCCAGTGAAGCTATTTCACAACCTCCACAAGCAGAAGGAACCGGGGAGTGGTTGGCAAATAATACAGGCTAAGTTTGCTTTCACCGTCTATCTCTTTGCCAAACCGGATGTGTCGGCACTTCAGCATCAATCAAGACTCATCATGTTCTAAACCATCAATTGAGCCACAAACTCTCAGTGCTGATTGTCTCTTTGATTGCCTTTATTCCCTCCATTACCTAAATTAACCACCTCAGCATCCTTACAGTCCTTAAAAAGAGTGCTGGTACAGCAAGTGTGCGGTAAGTGTGCGGCTGATCTACTGGTCCATTTGGTGCAGGTCTGCAGCCAATGCCTCGGGGCAGCATATATGGACGGAGGAGGTGAGAGAAGAGAGGGTGAATCATTTTCAGATTTCAACTGAAGCAACGCTTTTATAGAACACTTCAGGCAACGAAAGAGAGAGAGAGAGAGAGAGAAAGAGGGAGAGAGAGGAGAGAAAAAAAAACATGTTGTTGCAATTTTAATGAGAGAAAAGATCTAGAGAGAAAAAGAAAGGAATGCAACAGGACAGTGCACAGGCTTGCTTGCATCTTCCAGTGGCCTTAGTGGGAGCTGAAGTAAACGCAAAAGCATGCAGGGGCAGCAGCAGAGAGAAAAGGAAAAAAAAAACACACAAATTACTGTTGCGTGCCCTCCCTGCCATTTGAGACTTCTGCAAAGGAGGACTGAACATGTGGATTGAGCTTATTGGTGGAAACATGCAGAATAGAATGCCTTGCACCAGCATAATCTGACTGACTGTTTGTCTGGCTGGCAGGCGAGGTAGTCGGTTACAACTGCATTAGCCAGCAAAAGAGCACGCATGCAGAGACAGACAAATGTCACTGTTCACGTGCAGTCTGGCCCAGCCAGTCAATTGCGGGGCTAAGCTACTGTTCCACCGAGCAACCTCTCTCCAGTCCACATTTCTGAAGCTATTAAACAAGTTCAAAGCATTCAAAATGGACACAATCTAATTCCTGTAATGCTTTGTAATCCCTCCAAATTCAAATTTAACTTATTAACATACAAAGCAGTCACGCATCTCCAGCTGAGCAACAAAGCCTTACTTATGCTCCACTTGCACAACCACAAAGAGGGTCTTAAAAACAGAAAGTAAAAAAAGGAAAAGAAATGAAATCATTTTAAGTGTCCATAAGGTGGGGAGGGACAGGCGGTGTAGGCTCCATTCCCACAGAGGACACCCTACAGAGAAGTGACCCGTTCCGAGCTGCAGCCGAGACCTTCTGGAATGATCCGCTGCCCACTGTTCTGCCCCTTCGCTCCGCACGGCACGGCCAGGTGTGCGCCTGTCACCCACATGCCCACCTTGGGCCAGGGAAACAGATGGCACACGAGTAGCGTGCACTCATGCGGGCAAAGTTTTGTTTGCCAACAACGAGAACTACATGAAAGAGAGAATAATGATTTTACAAGCCATCTGCCCCAGGGGCACTACAAATCAGAGGCTCCACTGGAAAACCGACATCCAACAGTATTGCATTTCATCAAGCCCCATGCAACTACTATATAATACAGAACTGCAGACTTAGCAAGGGCTACAAACCGACATGAAGTCACTCTTCAGATTTCTCGTTTTGATCTGCTACATCCAGAGATGTGGCAAGGAATGCTATGGTGCTCAGATGAAAGCCATCATCATTAAAGCGGCTCAGTGAGATGAACCTTCCACTGAGCAGAAGTGAACTCGGGTGGGGGAAAAAAATATATATAAAAAAACAACACTGCTCTCTACTCTGTACTTATTCATTTACAAAACCAATGACATCCTGTCTTCAGTCATAGCTCAACCAAATATAATGACACTCTGAGACACATAACATGGTCTAAGCAAAAATTCTAATCACAGTTCACTTCACCATAATGGCAGAATGTTAAAAGCATGACCTTATACAAAAGGAACACACTGATGGGCTGACTAAGTGAATAAAGCCAAAGCAATATCTAAATGCCTGCACTGGCAGACTGATGGCAAGGTAAGATATACTACAGATCGAGGTCAATCATTTACCTAACTCGAGAAGCATTTCCTCAGGTCAAGGAAGTTTCAGGCTATTAGATGCCTCTGATAACACTTAACTGGAAGCACACGCCTGCAAATTCCTAGACAGGGCTAGGTTTCACCTGAACGCTACGCAGCAATGTCGAATCAATACTGAAATTCTGACTGATACTGATGTCAGCTTTGGTGTCCCCAAGGTCAAAACTCAATCAAGCTGTTGTGAACAGTTGGTGTTTGTTACAATCTGTGGTCAGGAAATATGTAGGCTAGGTGACACTTAGATCTTATGAATCTGCTGTATAAACTAGCATTGTACACATACAGCACCTAAATCAACAGGAATATGAAGTGCAAATTGTACAGCAAACAATTCTGATACTGTAAACGTGGTAAAAACAGATAGCAGGACAGTCATAAGAACCCGTGCCTAGCCGTGCCTAGCCTAGCCTTTCCTGGGGATTACAGAACATTAATGTCAACATCTCTGACTCAGCTGCTATTGCAACTATTATGCAATCAATGCACACACAGAGGTAGACTTTGGCAACTGGTGCCAACACGCAGTTTGTTCACCACTGAAGTAGGTGTTACATGGAAAATATTGTCAGACCTCACGGTCTCATTATATGTTCAGGGAGATCGGTGTATTGCAGTATGTTCCGTTTCTGTAGTGTCTCCATAGCTTTGCATGCTGTAGTAACATCTTGCTCCAAGGCTAGGAAAATGGACAGGCCCGACATTTGGAAACACAACATTTTTTTATGCATACAGTACAGGGCGAAATGAGGCTTTGATTACTCCACGGTTTTGAAGTGTTACACCAGTACTTGCCCAATATCTAGCCCAGTGTTTCTCATACTTTTTCAGACCAAGGACCACTTAACAAATAAAAGAAACCTAAAAAAAAAGAAAACTCATGGACCACCTAGCTAAAAAAAAAAAGTATTCATTTGATTTAAACTGGCATAGATTACATAGGCAGTGTTGAACTGTTTGGATTTACATACAAGTTGGTTCAATATTGCAAACAACTCATCTATATTATATTTTACCACGTCTGCTCGCGGACCACTTGGGGATAGCTTGCAGACCACCAGTGGTCCCCGGACCACACTTTGAGAAACACTGATCTAGCCTACACATACATGGCAAGATCCAAACACACAAAATTGAATCTGAAGCAAACTATTCTCTTGCAGCAAGAAATACACCCACCCCACCCCACCATTTTATGGAGCAAGCGGCTTAATCCCGAGGCTGATTTGGTAGCATTTGGTGAGTGCTCTGCCGAGGCAGCTGGTGGAGACGGTGGGGTGCTGTGGACACACTGACCTGAGGGATGGAGCAGGCTGGCCTCCACTCTGTGAGGGACCCGCGGCGGTACCTTCAGACTGGCGCGGAGCTGGTAGAATCTGTTGGCATTAAGATTGAAGAAATAAATAATAAAGAAAGGCACAAATAAAGACAACAAACAATGAATTCATTAATCAAATGACAGATTAAGCACAACTGAATTGGGGATAAAAATAAATGGGTCAAAGGTGTGCATTGCACAAACATGCTCTTCAGGCACAAATTTGTTCAAAGCTAGGCTTTGTATAACTTGTTTTTAAAAACAGCTATGAGCTAGCTATGATTGACCTTCTAAACAACTCGTATGTGCACACAATCAATATCTCTGATTATTTATAAACGCGCACACGCACACACACATCCATGCAAATCAATCAGAGCATTGGAAGAGGAAGAGGAAACAGACAGAGGATTACACATCCCCTTAGTGGGACAAGTGAAACGGTGACCAGATCCGCTTCTTCAATCTCAGGGAAAGTGCAGGTTTAACATTACGTAGGAAAAAAGAGTCAGGTGAAAGGTAGACAGCGGCCGGCAGAACAAGTGTGTGTGTGAGAGAGAGAGAGAGAGTGAGAGAATGTAGTAAAAGGAGAACAAATTGAGCAGGTCACAGGACACATAAGCACAGCCGCGGAAACTTGAGCACTCATGAATGAGTGATGAGCTCTTACATTCTTCTCAAATTCAGTCTGCCCAAACCGCAGACACACACAAACACACACACACACACTTTCTCTCTGCCCTCCGTCTCTCTCTCATCGGTCACCGCAACCAGCAAGCCGTGATCACCTACACAGCCATGACTCGAGGGGCCATGAAGAAGCAAAGCTGTGAAAAAGCTCTGACACATCACAACAACCCCCCCCCCCCCCCAGCTCCCCTACGCCTGTTGTGTTAACACGGGGCTGATGGGAGCGCTCCGGATCTGGACACAGCATGGAGAAAGGGCACAAGCTCCACTTGTCTGCTTCCTGGGGGTGCCGAGCGTTTCCAAAGGAGGCGAAAAAAGAGCCGCCTTTAAAAATAGAAAACAAGTGCTCTCTTTTCTTTAGAGGGGACAGGGAGAGGGAGGTGGAGGAGGAGGAGGGGAGGTATTATTTGATCAAATGTGCACGGCTGCTACATGCATTAAAAGGGCAGGGGGAGAATCAGCACACAATGCTGCAGGTCTCCAGAACAGGAAGCCGGGACCAGCTGTTCCCAAGGAAACCCAAACATGTTTGAGCTTGTTTCCTGAATGGCAGCTGAGCAAACCTCCTACCCCCCCACCCCCCCCACACACACACTACCAACCCATCCCGTTGTGACAAAGAATGACCCCTCTCTAACCTCAGTGCCACCAGAGATGCCATGCTGGTATGCAAGCGCTGCTGCTGCTGCTGCTATTACAACTGTAACATTTCAGGAGAAGAGCGGGTGGAAAGGGGAAATAAATGCGGTGCAGCATTCCACTGGAATTGCTATCTGAATCGAAGATGCTTTGTGATGGGCTTCCACACATGTAGCAAACAGGAAGGGAGCGATGACATCCACGCCGCCTGAGGACACCAGGCGCTGGGCATCTGAAATTTAATATAAACGCCTGACTACACTCTGTTTGTTTGGTTTTTTGTTTTGTTTCCCCCGAAAGGCGACACAGCTAGCTTTGTGTTTAGGAGATGCGCAGAACAGACATTTTGTATTTAGCAAACAAAAGCCACAACAAACAAACCAGCTTTTCGGCGCCGTGGCAACTAGGCTGTACAGTCTACACTCTGCATCATCATCATCACCTGATATGTGGCCTTGCCTGTTTTTCCACCCCATGGCCATTGTTCAGCCAATGCACGCTCCCTCATGCCCACTGGTATTACAGGTATGCAAGAGATCCTTGCTGCAATACAGACGAGGTGTGGTGGGTGGAGACTCAACACTGGCTTCAGTCCAGTAAGAGGAGTTCACTTAAGCAGAGGTAAAGGAATCCAAGCTGCCTAGGCCAAGGTCACCAGCGGGCACTTTGCTCTGCCAGAGGCAGGAAGTGGCGGGCATCACTGATACCCCTGAGGAGGCACATTTACTGCATTTTCTTCCCACAAATGGAATCAATACCTCTCCACACACACACACACACACACACGCTCCCTCGGAGAAGCCCTCCATCTCTCCACATGGTTGGGGGTGGGGGGTGTGTATAGTACATCCATTATTAGAGGGGTGAATCTTCACTGGACTCACTTATTCAATTGCAATACCTACAAAAAGGTACCTACAAAAAACTATTCCATTGTAAAATGATTCTAATTACATTCACTGTCCTTGTTTTTAAATCCATAAATAGCCCACAAGCGCTCAGAATTTAATTCAGAGTTTAATTTAATGTACTACCTTGTTTTCTTCAACTAGGCTACTTAAAACATAGTCTCACATGGCATAAACTCTGCTGATATATATGACTATATCGATTATGGTCAGGGTGTTTATCAATAATCCTTCTGTGACAAACTAATCATATAAAATTATACAAAGCATGAATAAACTGTCCACAGGAATACCTCTACAAAGATTGCAACCCATTAATGGAGGGTTTCCTTATGGAGAACAGCCTGCTTGACAAGCACAACCAGTTGATTGAATTATCTGGGATAAGTATGTCTACAAAATGGATTAATTTAGCCGTAACGACATGTGTGCTCATTGGTTTTATAAATAACTGCAGCTTCATCTGAGCGGAACAAGCCCTGTGTGGCCCATCTTAAACAGAGCCAAAAATATGCAGCTTTAAAATCACTAAAGTCGCAGAACTCAGGAATGTTCCGAATGTTAGCGAGCTTGTCTCAATTTGCCAATCTTGCTATGAATCCAGAGAAAAGAAAAACAACTTGGGCCTCAGCAAAAACAAAGCGCCACCTTAACAGCCATCTGGAGTAGAATCAGTCACTAACTGCAATGGTAACGTTTTAGAGTCAGACGATTTAAAGGCAGAGGTAATTCACAACAGAGATGATTGACGACTACTCCAAAGACAGGCAAAAAAAGCCCACATAACCCAATACATGTCAGCAGAAGGGAAAACCACAAAGCAGGCCTAAAGTACATCCACACAGCTGGCTGGCTGACTGCAGTCTTGCTGACCTGCCACACTCCATCCGGTCTTGACTAATGGTTCACCTACCCCTGCTAATTTAAAGCATGAGGTATATGGTCAAAACATTAACAATGAGACAAGAAGTACTGGGATCAAATGACACAGTCTAACCTCTTGAGAAACACATCGTCACTTAAAAAAAAAGAAACCCTTTCTCAAAGAAACCCGGACGCAACATGGCAAAGTTCCTCTTCTGAGAATGGCTTGTTCTGTTGCGCCTGTGAGAGTAACCTGACCTTTGAGACTGAACAAGAAAAGGGGGGCATGATAGATGCACCTCGAGATGCACGTGCTTGGCAGGGACTTGTGGCATTCTCGCATGCTGCCTTTCGCGAGCACCACGACTCGACACGAAATTACAGTCCTCAGCCTTTAGCAGCTGACCACTTCATTAGCGAGTACTTAGGAGCAGATGGGCATGTAACTAAACAAAAAAATAAAAATAAAAATAAGGGAGGCTGTGTTCGTCAGGAGAAGAAAGGGCTTGCTGCTAATGCGGTCGGCCGGCCAGACACTTCTCCATTTCATTTCTCGCCCCAGCATCTGGTGAGTCAGACAGAGAAACCGCTGCTCTGATCCAGCACTGGATTGCAGAAGTCCGTCTAATCCAACTCAGGGGTATGACATAGCATTAAATAGTAGAAGTACTTTTTTTTGTTGTGTTTAATGCCAAATTTAGCACCTGTGGCTAGTTCATGCCACAACACAGCACTGAAGAAGTGCTGGACTTGCTCTTTCGCAGAGCACTGGCTTACAACACACAAACAAACAAATAAATAAAGAGCCACTCAGCACCACTACACTTATCGTAACACCCCCAATTATCACCACTTTTGTTCAGAAATTCTAAAACAACGATGTTTTTTAACACTTCAAAATAACATTTACTAAATGAACCTTACATTTTTCAGTAGCCATAGATGTGTAGATTTGAACAAAATCTGGTTTGGTTCTTAACGGGAGCATTTACTGCCTGAAATATCCGATTTTGTTTACCACGGTCAGAGTTATAGTGCTGGCCTGATGGGTCCCCTATTTACACCGTTTCAACGGCACATGAACGGTTAGACCGAGAATTCTCGTCATAAAATTAAAATTCCACTGGAGCTCCAAGCAGTTGTGTACAAGCAGCCTTACAACACTGTTTACAGCTCTTCGAGTCACGGTAAAATGTCATTTTTGGTACATAGCTAATTTAGATACACCTATGGTGTGGGTGGTTGCGTTTCTTTAGGAGTTCGCTGTCTTGGTTTGTATAGAAATGGATATTAAGTGACACATACACGCAAGACGGTGGAAATACGGGACCGACGGTAATAGGGGGAGTTCCGATATGTGACGCAGGGGTCAGGGGTCTAACAGCACAAGCTACTCAGTGGTCACAAATACTCTCCCTCAGGGCCTACATAGGGTCAGGGACAGTGCATGGGTAATGTCACAACATCTTCTTTTGGTCATAATATGTCATTCCTTTGGCTTGGAAGTCAGAAACTCATTTCAGACACCGAAATTAATGTGAGCAGCATGTCCTATTCACAGATAACATTCTGTCCATAGCCCTGCATTACTAGACATTTGTCTCAAAGGCAGATGCAAGTGCAAGATAGGGAGTGGAAAAAAAACAGCAGTTCTTTCAAGAACCAGACTTAGTGAATTGAGAGAGGTAAAAATAGAGCTAGAAAAAAAAAAAATAATAATAGAAGGCAACGGAAATAGACAAAGCACAGCTGAGACAGGGAGACTGCAAGGCTGACTGACTGACAGTCCTAATGGGCAAGGCAAGGATAGGCTCTCTACTCACCCTCTCTGAAACAGATCCACATTGTAGAACTTGTGAAGCTCCACAGAGAACTCTACGGTGGCCTGGACCTCACTCATGTTGGAGGGGGGCTGCAGGCGACGGTAGCGGTGGTGGTGGAGGTGGTGGTGGGCCAAAGCTCACATCATTTGCGACAAGGCTGCAGAGGGAGGGAGATTCAAAAGTGTCATTGACCAGCATGGGACCCCTTGGTGTATAGGCAACAAAGAATACACACAGCTGACAATTGCATCTCTCTCTCTCTCTCTCTCTCACTCACTCACACAGAGATATGCATACATATCTAGTTTTGTCAAACCAAGCAATTTCCAGAAATGACACACCGTGGGTAACATTTAAACACCACGGCAGCCAACTTCAACCTAAAAGACGAACTAGTGTAGCAGCACGTTCTCTAAGCACTGAGCTGAAGGCTAAGTAACAAGTCCCTCTGAAATAGGCTAGTGTATAAACTAAGCATAGTGGGAGAGAGTGGGAAAGAGGGCAAAGCAATGAATCACTATTCAAAAATAGCACTGAAACACTATATCTACAGCTGGACAATATTAGAAATGCACACTGCACGGGAGTGTTTTAACTCAATACACTAACCATCAGCTCTAAGTTCTCGGAGGAGGACTTGTGAGCAAAAAATATCCCCATATCAGACAATATGCAGTACAACACAGGAGTTAATGGTACAAAGCTTGCCCATGCCCTGGGCAAGCTCGACAATTCCTTGCATGGAAACCTATATAGTTATGATGTAATGGCAACTGCGGAAAGAGCAGGGTCTATGGTCTATGGTCGAACAGTAGTGCATCATATTTGATTTGTGGCTAACAGACTACCCTACTGAAGCCCTGTCCTCTGACTGTATGTATCTATACACACACACATAATCTCCAGCACAGAGGAATGCAGAGGTTTACAGTCTGGAGCAAATCTGTGTACCAAGCAGGACGCAACAGATAAGATTATAGATATGGCTTTATAACCAATATGAGTGGGTGCGCAATCTTTTGTTTTGCAGCCTAACAGAAGTAGCCTCCTCCCAAACACACACACACACACACAGGTGACAAAACATTTGAATCAATGGCTTGCCAGTTTTATCAGAACGAAGATGTGGTATTCGACCTTGTTCAGACTAGTCTGTAAATTCCAATAACAAGGCCTTCATCTGGGTGACCTTTTTATCACCTTAGTTTGTCTTATTTGATTCATCAACCCTCAATAACTCAACTCTCCACACATCTGAGCACATCTCCGGATCTGCTGTAACGTTTGCTTAGTAGTCGATTTCTTTCTACAGCCATAAGAAAGCATAACTTTTGACTGGTATAATGTATATACAGCCTGGATATTTATCTCTTTCGGTGTAAACGTTTCCATGTGCTGAAGGGGGGGAAACAAAAAGACCATAGCAATTGGTTCACGATAATAGTCAGACATCACTCACCGCTTTTCCGAACAGCAGCGCACTTTTCTTTTGTAGAAACATTCTAAGTTGTTGGAATGCCCTGCGTAAAAAGAGAAATGAGAACGGTAACATTAGGTCATCCAAGTAGTTGTACATTAACGTTACGTTAAATCAAGGAAACATTACAGACTGGCTTAAAATGTCTACCCCAACCACTGCGTATCTATAATTGTCATAATAATAAATCCCAGTTTTAGAAATGAGACGTGTTAAAAATAATACTGAAAACGACAACTGACACAACCCCGTTAGCCAAGCCAAAGCGAAATAACTTTAGCTAGCTTTATCGACGTCGACTATGTTGATTGGGGTGGTTATGAATCAATTCTTACATGAACAGCTGTGAGATTGGGTAACGTTAATGTTAACCGACCAAGGGTTAATAATGTCAGTATGGTAAACGCTTATCCTTATCTAATTCAGAGGAATGACTCTGGGCGCACCTAAGTGTTTGTATAGCCAGCTTGATAATAACAGGTTGTGGTCTGTCATAGAATAGTTACAAGCCACCTTGACTAGCTAACGTTAAGTTAGTTAACATAAACCATCTCATGGACATTTTGTTAACGTTACATCAATCAAATGGACTCCCAAGACTGTTAAAGTGACACTGAGATGAACGGATTAGTTCTAGTTGAGATAGCAGACCTGGAACTCAAACCGAATAACTTAGCAACCAACATAAGCTAACTAGCGATAACGTTTAGTTACCGCTAAGCTAGAAACGTCAACAGAGATCAGTTGGCTAGTGAGTGAGCCTGTTAGCCAGCTAAAGCATCACATCGCGCTAGCACTAGCTAGCTAATATAATTGACCAAGTGTTGGCTAACATTAGCTGGCGAGCTAACTAACGTAGATAGCTTTCGAGGTAATGTTACTCCCTAGCATACAAAACATTCCAAAAGTCTGCGGAGTGTGGCTAGCTAACGCGCTTAGCGGCGCTAAGTAACAACAATGTATGGAAATAAACAATAAATGCCTCTACCTCTTCAAAGAACCCGCTTTAACGGAAAGGCCAAGGCACCAGGCTTGATTTGTGAGGATGAATTGCTCAATATCCGTCACACCCGGGTGTTTCTTTTCACCGCATACCGCTGTAACAATCTGGCTAATAGCACCGTTTTGAGAATTTCTTATGCTAAATTGTGTTACTGACAATCACGCACATATGATAAATGACAGTCTACCCGACATTAAGCGAAATGAATAGACCTTTCCAGACACAACTACTCTGAAACATGATCAGTATCGGGTTCGCATCCCGAATGCTTTCCTCGACTGGTCTGCCACTGCCACTGATTTTTTTTTTGTCAGACCCATGGCGAGCCAGAAACAGCAGCGACATCGGTGGGAGGAGTCAAGCATCTTCACTGGGTTTACGGACTACGGACGGACTCAAGATCACACATGGACCCTTTTGCAACCCAAAAGTGATAGGGGTTTGGAGATAATGTAGGCCTAGCCTAATATTGACTGATGAAGAGCCTAAGATGGAATATAGAAATATTATGGGATGCTAATACAGTCTATGATAGCCTTCGCAATGAATTAAAGATGTCTCATTGAATTAAGTTGTTGCTTGAAAACGGCTCTGTTATAATTGCTGTTGCTACGTTGCCTTCTGCTCATGGTTCGCACCAAAAGCAGCAATGGACCACCTTCATTAGGTGATTTTTTTTTTTAATATATAATTATTATTATTTTTTATCAACGTTAGACAACAGGACTGTAGCCTATGGCCCAAATGTATCCTATTTGGTGGGTCACCAAGACCTAGTCCTAGACATATGCGCTTAAGTTAAGGAGTAAAAAGTGCATGGCCCGTTAAAGACAAAGCAGTAGGCCTAGGCCGCATGTTGATTTGTTTTGATGTAAGTGGCGCTCCAGATCTCAACAGTTGGGAAGGATATCAGGTACCCACAATATCCTTTCAGATTAAGACCTTGATTAGGCTACCCTTGTTAAACTTAAGAATAAGCTAAAAGTATTTTTGTCTATCACATTTAAAGATTTTCCTAGCAACCAAAGGCAAGACTTGCCTAGTAAATCCTTTTAGGCCTGAAATGATCGTACACTCCAGAATCGAACCTATATTGAATTCTGTTGTAATGCAAGAGCGACATCCAGTGGACAGAACAATTCTATCCGCTTTAGTGTAGCCTACGACTTATATATATAAAAAAGAAATGGCATGAATAAGCCGGTACCAAGGTCTTTAACGTTCATCAAGTAAATAGGCTATATATTTTTAGTTTGTACACATTATTGGGTATTTCCATATATTTTTCAAATGTGTTTCCATCCTGACACAGCTCACCGTGGGCAGCCGTGGCCTACCGGTTAGCACTTCGGACCTGTAACCGGAGGGTTGCCGGTTCGAACTTCGACCAGTAGGCACGGCTGAAGTGCCCTTGAGCAAGGCACCTAACCCGGGTGCCGCTGTTGATGCAGGCAGCTCACTGCACCGGAATTAGTGTGTGCTTCACCAAACTGTGTGCTGTGTGTGTTTTACTAATTCACGGATTGGGATAAATGCAGAGACCAAATTTCCCTCACGGGATCAAAAGAGTAGCCTATATACTTATACTTACTTATACTTATTTGGCCTTTGCATCTGAGCACTGCAAATAGCTGACCCGTTGAGGGAGGAAGGTGTTTTGTTTGCACGGCTACCCTTTTGTATAGGCTAGCTAAACTATTGCCTGGCTATTTTCAATTGGAATGTTTTGTTTGGGTATTATGGAGACAACGACATTGGTTAAATGGCTACAGTTCTTGATGACACTAGGCTACTAGGCCAGCAGAACAGTCCTTATAGGGAAGCCTAAATTAGGCAATGGACAAGGTAAACTGTTTCAGGCCATTGCTTGTTGATGAGGTAAGGATGTGACGTAGCCTATCAGGCGAGGCTCACGCCCCACAATAAGACAGGCAAAGTCTGATGGGTATCATTGTCTTGAGCCAAGACAGACCACAAAGGTGAGCAGTGTGTGATGCACAGAGGCAGCAAAGAATTCCATCCTCCGAGAAAATATGACCCCAGAAGCCGGCGTGTGCAGAACCAGGTAGGCCTACTCGGTCATGGTCATGCAATGTGTTATGCTTTCTAGCAAATATTTCTGTTAGACAAAGTTATGTTTAGGCATTTCAGGTTATAAACTTTTTGTAAAGGATAGTCTAGGCCAAACCCATTCTAGTAGGCTATTAACATTTCCCATGAGATTACATTTTTATTAATGAGATGACAATCAGATCACAACTTTTTACAGTCATTTGAAATTACAATCAGATCACCGATTCTTACAGTAATTTAAAAGAAAATGCAATAAAGCCTCTCGTGATAAAGACTTTTCTTTCTTCCACTCCTCAAAGGGGAGTTCTTCTATTCATTTTGTGCAACGTGATTCCTCGCTGTATCTGCACTGGACTGCACGCACAGCGTAAGTGCAAATATGTAATTTCACTCCGATTGTGATGCACGAGAGCTTCTAATCTTGAGGTTTACAGTTAAGGCAAACCTCACTGTTTGCTTGTAGGTAATGTAGAAGGGACTGCTTGTCCAAATGAAACTTTTGGCTGTCAGCAATCAATTGTATAGTAGCCTACTATTGGCCTGCATGCCCCAACCGAGCATCAAACTATTATCGCAGCTTTAAGACTCACTGTTTATTCAACAAGTTGCCCAGCACAGCTCTTCAAACAGAGGTTGATTTTAGTGTTCCCACTGTCAACATGGTTTTCCTGCAACCCAGCAATTGAGTGTTGACAAAAGCAACCTTGCAGTAGCTTAGACACACACACACACACACACACACACACACACACTGAATGATTTTTTTTCTGTGCAGGGGTGCCTTTCTCAGCTGGCAATGTTCAAATTGAGCAGACAATGTGTCCGCAAACACAGGTCGGAGAAGCACAATTCCCAGGTAAGCTAAGTTTTTAAACACCACCATCTCGAATAGTTTTGCATTTCTTTACAAGAAATGTGCCGATTTGATGCTTTGGTTGTGTTTCGTTTCTAATAGGATTTTATGTAATGTCACAATTTCACATCGCTGAACTGGCAAGACGCGGAACAGTCAAAAAGGTGGTTGGATCTACGCCTCAACAAGCCGCGTTTAGAATAGGCCCAGAATTCAATTTTCGGATCAACACCAGGTAGGTCAATGACTCTCAGAGCAGGTCATTCAAGCTCAAGGCCACGTCTTCAAATCTACGCCCAAGACCACTTCCCGCACGATTTATTTCCTTACTCTGATGAGTCGACGCCTACCGTTCAGTAACGGTACTTGACCCTGTCCATGGTCCTGAAGTAAAAGATTCACATTAATTCACATTATTCACATTTTTCAATGATAACCAAAACAAACCTGAGAAATGTCATCAGTTATCTTTATCTTACCTACAACAGCTAACACATAACAACACCGAATATGTCTAGGCCTACTTAATGACAGGCCTCTACCCTTTCCCTTTTCAGATCAGCATATCCTTTGGGCCTGCCGGATGAATTTGCATTTCAGGCAATTTTTCGGATGACCGCTGCGACCCTGAACAAAAACTGGAATATATGGCAGATGTTGGACCTAAATGGGAACGAACAGTTGGCTGTTAATTTGAATGGAGAACTTATGTCATTGGAATTCATTTATTCAGCCATCGGTAAAAGACAAACCGTCGTGTTCTCAAACCTACCGTTCCTCTTTAACTCAAAGTGGCACAAACTCTTCCTGGTGGTGAAAAAGGGCTCAGTGACCTTGACCGTAGATTGCATCATTGTCGACACCAAAAATGTGTTTGCAAGAAACAAGGTTAATTTGGATGGCTTTACCCACATTGGAAAATTGAAGGACCGACCCGCCATTGCTGTCCCGGTGAGCTGAGTTGCATGTTGCTTTGTAATACATCAGTCATATGACAGACACTGTAGGCCTATGTTTAAATTCCATAACTTGGAACATAAGTCTCATTCATTTCTAACGTAAGTGCCAGTACAAATTTGCCCAGATCTTTCACCTGATATAAATGATTGAGTCATAAATAGCCCTCAATCTGGATTCAAATTTATGGTGAAAACTAAAACCAGCAGTATAGCCTATGCTGTCTTTGAATGGAATCCCTCTGCTTGGTTTAACCCCTTTCTACAGGTAAGTGGGAATTGTAACATGGTAGTTCCAGTCGAGTGACTGCCCTCTTGACAGTCGGGGCCTACGATCTTTTCCCCCCTGCATTCACTATTATGCTGTAAAGAAAGTTGAGTTTAATTAATTAATTGCCTTATGAATAAGCCACATGTTAGTGGTCAGATGTATTTTAATGACATAGACACTGTTAAAAATGAAAATGTTACATTTCTCATTAGTAATAACAGCAATCAGACTACGAGGCACTCTATTTAGGTTAAATGTAGGGTACAGTAGAGAAAGCCATGACTTAAACCCATTGTTTGCGTTTTCTCCACAGTTTGAGTTACAATCCATGCTGATACACTGCGACATTACGCGCGCTCAAAGAGAAGCATGTAACGATCTTCCAGCGCAGGCATCGGTAAGATTTAATTTCACCTCACAACTTTGTTTGCATTAGTGATGTCTTGAATGAATAATATGCTTCATTGTCTTGTGAACTATTAGCCACGCCATGCCATGACATTCTGACATGAAAAAGAACAATAGCTTACAGTTTTATTTAAAACCTTAGTGACCAGTGTGAATTCCACAACTATGGAAGAATTCCCGCTCATCTTTTAAATCTGCCCCATGACTCGTCTTTGTTTTCACCCTCCTACATTCTTTCAGTCCTCCAATCGCTTCCCATTCAAACCTTGAGTCATGAATAAACATGAGCCTTACAGAGTTATGGTATCTCTTTTCGTTCAGTGTGTTGAAACGGATTTAGTTGGGTCGCTTCGTCAGGGGGTCCGGCAACCCAACTAATTCCAGAAAGCGGAGTTTTTTCGCCTTTCTAGCCAGAGGGAGAGACCATGGCCTGCGCCATGGATTGTCGCGGGCCGTTTTGGGTGCTTTTGTTGGGGATAATTCTGATTTGCTCCGCTCAAGTAAGTTTGCTCTTTCTTTGTATGCATTCCCTTACAGATAACCGAAGCGGGATTTGAGGTGAGCCTCGGGCGTTTTGGATTGCTAGTCTTTCCTAATTTACTTTATTGCATGTCCAGTTAAAATGAGATTGCTTTGTCATGCATACGTCTCTCTACAGCATAACATTGTATTGTACAGATTGCACATGTTGAAACACCTGCCCCAGCGCATGGATGTGTGTTGTAGACAGCGTGAAAGACTATTCTGTAGCCTATTTCTTGCATACACCTGTGGCAGTATAGCAGCATATGAGCAGCATATGGGTTTTAAAGGCACCTGTGTGTGATTATTGCATTAGACAATAATGAAGAGAATTATGCCAGAATAGACTATACCAGTTGGAAGTGTAGACATTAACTTATCAATTAACATCCTTAACAATTGTATACTAATGCTATGAAATACATATGTGTACTGGAGCACATGTGCTTTATTCTACAACAATATAATAAACAAATGTGCAATCTCTTTTCTTTTTCAATAGAGAAATGGGGGCCCCGCTGGTCCAGCAGGTCCTGCCGGAGTCCCTGGAATCGATGGCATTGCTGTAAGTTCACTGATGCCTCTTGTAAAGGAAGAATAGAGCTCCTCCATCCTTCGGTCTTAAGTTACGGAGGGCATGACCTGAATGTGGGGGGAAAGGACACACCCCTGTTTTAAAAGCCAAACACATGATATTATAGCTTCAAATAGGGTATTGTTGGTACTCATGTAATTCTTTGTGGATGAATATTGCACGTTTATAACCATGCCTTCTATTTTAGGGGGATAGAGGGGATGATGGTGAAGATGGCCCACCTGTAAGCACCATTTCCTGTTTTGATTATTCTTTCATATTCTATTCAGTTGTATTGTCAATATTGGGTCGTTATTAACTGGGCCATTCAAACAATGCTTTTGCAGGGCCCCAATGGAGATGGCGGTAAACCAGGCTCTGCAGGTCTCCCCGGGCTGCCTGGAGCTGACGTGAGTAGTCTGAATGTGTGATATGGGGGATTGTTGGCTGTTATTCCAGCTGCTAGATGGTGCCACTGAGACAGAATTGTCCAAGAGAGCTGACAGTGAGCTGTCAGTGCTCATTATGCAAAATTGTCTCATTTGCAAATTTGGCCCAAGATTGAACTTGATGTCCCCTCCCCTGGGGGCATATTGAGGTGTATTGTGATGTGCCTCGGGTGGTTCTTTCTAGGAGGTCAAAAAAATGCTGAGAATTTTTGGAGGTGGACCTTAAGGTAAAGAATCCTTGAAGAGTTTTCCCTTTGTAGACAACAGTCTTTTTGTTTGAGTGGGGGAAGCTGCAGCCTGGACTTAATTAAATGCTGATCCTTGTGAAAATGGAAGCCTGGGTTGGGTTAGGAAAACAGGATCATTATGATGCTAAGTGCCTCCTCACCAGAGGAAGAGTCCACATTGGAGCTGGATAGTTGGCCTAACAGAGGAGCACAGGCATGGATCCTTTCATTTGCAAGCAAAAATACCATCTTTTATTCAACATATTTTTAGCTTGGGTCTGCAGTTGGTTAGTGCAACAGCAGCAGCAGAGCCCCGTATTCTATATCCTTGTGAATAGTAATGTCATTCGTGTTGCCAAAGGCCCTTTGATCCGCTCTGTAAGGTGGTGTTTTGCCTTCCCCCAGCGTTTCTCTTGGGCTCCACAATGTGAGTGTATATCTTGGCTGGCCCTTTTGGTCAGTGAGTCCCTCCTGTTGAGAATCCTCAAGCTGGTGTGGAATGATGGCCGTGAATGGGGGTTTGTTTGAGACAGTGGGCTGGAATGCAGCCTGTCTGTCAGCAGCAGTCTCAGGAGTCCGAGGCAGTCTGGCTTTGAAAGTCTGTCAAAATACCTGCTGTAGGATCCCAGACCAAATGAGCAGCTATAGTATCAGGGCCCTTAATTAATTAAGTTTTTCTTTTAAGACCATTGCATGGAGTCCAAGGGCTGTAATTTAAATGATGTACAATGTGCAAAGTCCACAGTCTAACTAACGTTAATTTAATAACTAGGCAAAATCAATATGCTAATTTATAATTTAACTTATAATTTGATAATTATAATATAATATAAAACCATGAGCAAGATCCTAAGCACAGACATTGGTGGGTGAGCTCAGTGCTTCTAAAGACTACATGATAACTTTACTTCCTGCATGAGACACTTTGCTCATTCACTGACACTGCACTTTGCCCATCATTTGAATTGGGGCCCAGAGTGTTTTAAATAAAGCCATATGAATCTCGCTTTGGAGCTTCTCTTACCAGTGGCTCGGTGCAGAGTAAATGTGACCTATTTGAACATGACCTGTCAGTTTTACTGTAGGTGGGTGGAGCCTGCATGTTAATTATATATGCCCCATGCTCCCTAAGGACGAGTGTGAGAACATGCCAGATCACATGATGTCTATCCTATTTTGGATATTGTTGTTGTTAATGATGATGATTGTTATCATTATTGTCGTTATTGGCTATTTTTGTTGTTGTTGATTATCATTATTATTATTGCTGTTGTTTGCATTATTCACCAGAATTCAGTAGTATGGTCTAATTAGTTTGAATCTGTAATTTAATGAAGTTGTCTAAGCACATAAAGTTAATAAATGAGAGTATTGAGCTTGTGGAGTATACCCAGTTTGACCTACACACAACAGCAGAGCTTCAATGAGAATCTAATAGCGTTACAATCCAGAGCTGATTACTCTGTCAGTCTCACAATGCAGCAACAGCAATCATTCCCCCCCCCCCCCCCCCCCCATTCCCGTAGAGACAGTCCTTTGAATGCTACTTTTTTGTTTGTTAAGGAGCATGGAAACAGAACGTCGATAGTCTGGCCCCGGTTGATCTTCGCCTTGTTATGATTAATTAGTTAACGCCCCTCATCTTTCTCTGTTTTCATCCAGGGATTGACCGGCCCTGTTGGAGACGCCGGACCAGACGGCCCTGCCGGACAGAAGGTGACTGCCTAATGAGACGCTACTCAGCTTCTTTCTGCCTGAGAGACCGGTGGCAAGCGGCCAACCTGTTGTCTGCTGCTGCTGCAGTTGCTGTTGTGGTAGCTCTGCTCGGGCACGGGCACAGCCACTATTCTGGGAAATGCATTGTGCAGAGCAATTCCTCGTGACCAATAAGCCTTAATCCTGCCTGTGTACCCCCATAATCTCCATGGGTAGCAGGGCTCTCAGCATCAGCCCTTATTAAGCTAACAACCAGTGGGCCAGTGTGTACGTATGGCAGCGTAGGTGCACTGACAGAGGTGGGATCCAGCCAGCACCTGATTACTTTACCTGTAAGATACGGTATCTTGTAGAATACTGTGTCACAAGAAGGGCCTTAATTATGTTTCCTATTAAGATGTATTCTCTCTGCAAATAGTAATGACAAATCACAACAGGCTTACCCACTCACAAATAGGGTTTCAGCTGCACTGGCACGCAAAGGCTTTAGTCTGAGAGGCTTTGATCTTCTGACAGATGTCAGCATTCCAGTGGTAATGCTTTAAATTGGGTAGCAGTGAGGCTCCCCAAAATGTGGTTGACTTCTCTTGCATGAGAGTGGAGGTCAATGGGAAGCTGACCAATGATTTTGCTCTGTTTCAGGGAGAACCTGGCAAACCTGGACCTCGCGGCTTATCTGTAAGTGAAAAGACATATATTTAAATGCCTGTGTTGTGCTTTATATGAAATCATTGTTCAATAGTTATAATGACTGTATTGTAAAGTGTTCAAAATTATGTCATCCACAGGGTATTGGCCCAGATGGACCCCCTGTAAGTATACTGGATTGAAAACTGACACTGTCAGAGTATGTGGGGTCAATGGTGTCACATGGTGTCATTGAGTTACTCACTTGCATTCACCGTGCTTTCAAACAGGGACCACCAGGGCCAGGAGGCCTTCCTGGTGAATTGGGCAAAATCGGAGCTCCCGTAAGTACTGGTCATCTTTTGTACTGGTCATCTTTTGTTTTACTATGTCAACACATAAACATCTAGCAGCATCAGGACAAAGACACAGGACATACAGTATAGACAGCTAATGCACATAACCTTTAACAGTAACATACAGCTAATGCACATAGCCTTTAACAGTAACAGACAAATAATGCACACATTCTTTAACAGCGCACAGTTACTGTAATTTAGGACTATTGGAGTGTAATGCTGATGACATGTTGGCCCGACTGGTGACCTAACTGGCCAAATTCAAGACACAATTTAATCCCTGTCATTGGATGATACAGTATGTGTGCCAGCACAGGTGTACTTGAACAAGCCTTTTCCAATACAAAGGCTTCCATTATGAAATGAGTGTCCTCTGTTTTACCTTTTATCCTTTAGAAATATTAGCTGATTAGCTAAGCATTAGTGAATATTCATATGTTATTAGTCTTACTTACTTATTCATTTGGCGGATGCTTTCATCCAAAGCGACTTACAAGTGGCAGTCTCCCCAAAGTAACTCGGGGTTAAATGGCTTTCTCAAGGACTCAATGGTAGCAGCCCGGAATTGAACTTTTTTGGCTACTGCATGCTTGTTCAGCTCTTTAGCCACTAGGCCATGAATTTCCCCTTGAGGATCAATAAAGTCTATCTATCTATCTGTGACCTACCCTGCAGCTTCATTGGCTGCCCACTGACCACGGGTCCACTGAAGCAGTGGGAATACAGCTTGTCATCCCACTCCAAAGTATTGACATGCTTGGGCCTGGTTCACATAGTTGCCTAGTGGTGCAGACCTGAGAGAATCTATGATTGTGTGTGAGGGAGGCTTCATTTGTCTCTTAGTATCGCCTATACCAGGAAAATAGAGCAAGAACTGAAATAAGATTGAAAACTATAGCATAATATTATCAATGCCATCTGCATGAAGTAATGAAACTAGAGACTGATATACCTCGACAGGCCTGTCTTGAGCTGTTCTCTGTTGGAGACATTAACATACATTCTGGTGAATTGTTCTGCGATTAATCGATTGTGATGTGCTATACCTTAGGGATCTATGGGCGTGCGAGGGCCTTCTGGACCCAGGGGACCTACTGGACCCAGAGTGAGTATTTACCCTGTGCCCTGACAAGATGACCCTTCCTTGACCTTTCAGGGATTTCACAGCGTGTCTGAAAGAAACAGTGTCATCGCTGTGTGCATGGCAGCGGTGTTTGCCATTTACACTTGTATTCTAGTCTCCAGGTTCATGCATGCGTTTGAGGTGATTACTGTTGTGAAATGGGATTTTTGTTTTCTCAAAACATGTGGTTAAAATAGCTGGGATTTAGAATTTTGCCACTTAATAGGGGCTGTTTGTAGTCTGCTCATGACCACAACTGTGTGATTTTGCCGCATTGGATGATAGAAAACAACATTTTCTTTGTTTTTAGGGAGCAGCTGGTGCGTTGGGTGGCACAATGGAGTTGGTAAGAACTATGGAATTATTACAAGATCTATGCACTCTTATAGATATGAAGCAAGAGCAGATGCCATGTATGAAGCTTATGGTGCTTCTTAAGGGTTACCAGGCAGTGCAGAAAAGTAGCCTACTATTGACATCCCAAGACCAATGTCTAAATGGGATGTGTTTTACCTGCAGGGCAGGCCATTTAAAACATTACGATAGAATGAAGAGGCACTTTAAAAGTTAACTTTAATTAACATTTTCTGTGTAAAGTGTTTAGACATCCAGTGGGGGTTATTAAGACAGTATTTCTGTGTTCATTAAAATGCTAATATATTTGAAAGAAAAGTTAAATAGATAAATATATAAATGCAATATTAATGAGCCTTCATTTGGTTGATGCAGAAATAAATACAATGTATTCACGGATGCATGCAGTTCATTCAGTGTGTCCTAATGCACCATAATGGTGGTTCAGCCAACAGCGTTGTAACAGTGAAACATTTCAGTAGGAAATACTGTGTGGGGTTCAGACTTCATATAGGTGTATTCAGAAATTGTTCTGAAATGTTCTTTGCTTTAATCCCTGTTTTCCGTCCTGCAGTGCGCCAATGCCTGCCCACCTGGGGCACCTGGCCACCCGGGCCTTCCAGGGATGAAGGTCAGTTTAATCCCCCGATGATGCACAGCAGACATCTCAAGTTATGTGTTGCTGCGGTTTGCATAGTTAAGATACATTTGCATAATGTAAATGTTCTCCGGCACTTGTAAAATGTTCTACTTGTGCTCATACTTGTAAGAGGTCATATTTACGGTACCTGTGTTTCAGGTTTCACTCTTTGACCCTCAGCTGTATGTCTGATGCCCACAGTGGTATATCATGCTTGTTCAGCATGCTTGTTTGTACGTATCAAGTGCTTGCTATTTTCTACAGGGTCACAAAGGTGTGAAGGGTGAGGCTGGGGAGCCTGGAAAACAAGGACACAAGGCAAGTGCAGAGCTGGCTCTGAGATTATGGGCCCTTATTTGAATTAACTTGGGTTACATTAGACACACACACACACACACACATGCACACACACACACACACACACACACAGTGTGATTTCTGTCGAGGAGCCTGGAAAACAAGGACACAGGGCAAGTGCAGAGCTGGCTCTGGCATTATGGCATTATGGGCATTATTGGAATGATGGTGCAAAGTGCAAAGTTTTAAGTCTAACTAAAGCTTATTTGGTAACTGGGCAAAATTGTTAATGTAACACCATATGCAAGACATTAAAACACAAACACTGATGATTTGGCTCAGTGCTTCCACATGGCCACACGATAGATATAGTTCATGCACAAGAACTTTACTTTTTGACAAACTCTGCACTTTGCCCACCATTCCACAACAGCATTATGTTTGGCTTTTTAGCACACATGCTGTGCATGGAATCAGCTCCCAAGAAGCATATTATTCACTTATAAAACATTTATTGTCCTGTAAACTTTCATATAAATCAGTGGTACTGAGTATGTTTTCTGTCATTCCCCAATTTGGAGGTGGGGAATTCCCCACCTGACCTCATCACCCCAGCAAAACAGTAACATTAAAATATTAGTTTTGCTTTGTGGTTCCATGTTACATTTCCCATCTCGGTCCCTTGAATCTAATCTAATTTATATGTGACCTGTTTATATCGCCTGTGTTTGTGTGGCTATTTTGTTTTGAATGTTTGATATTCAGTGTAAAAAAAACAAAGACATTAATCAAGATTAAAAAAGACAAATTGTTCATCGCGCACCAGGTCATGTCTCTACTCCCCACTCTTTCAGAGCCACTGATATATAGGCATGATTCATGTGATTGTTAACTATGTAAGTGGCATGGCTAATGTGCAAATGCACTGCATGCTGTAATGTCAGTGGCAGTACATGCTCACTGAATACATTCAACCATTTTCCTTCCCACTTCCTTTAATGGAAAAATCAGATCAGTTCATGCTTCATGCAGATCAAATCAGTTCATGCTTGTTTTAAATCACTATTTGCAATTACAGTCAATTCAATGAATAAAATGATAGACTAGGCGTGATAGCCATCGGGTTATCTATTAGTATCTAAGCAATGAAAAAGCTAATTGGAGAAGTGCACCATCACATAGTGCCCATGGCCAGGCCATATCTACACTGGCTACTTTCGATAATACAGACTGATATGAATGATGAGATTGCTTTCAGTGCTAAGCTGAACTCCTCTAAGTACACAATGGTATCTTCTACTTCACATGAATAACTTAATCAGCGATGGGAATCAGTGCCTGTTTATTATTGCCATGACAACCAGCTCTTGTTCAAGTGGCTCGTGGACCCTGAATGCATTACCCATCACTAACGAGATAAAGAGGGAACTTCTGAATGTTCTCACTTCACTGGTCAAGATGGCACCCACTGATAATGGATGGCTAATGTGTGATCGTTATTCCCACAGGGAGAAGAGGGAGACCAGGGAGCATCTGGTGAAGTCGGAGCCCAAGGGCCTATGGTGAGGCATCGTGCTTTGTTTCAACCTGGATTGATTTGGCTGCGATTAGAGTCCATATCAGTATTGGAAATGGCTTTAAATCAAGATCTGCCATAGACAAATAGAGAAAGAATTTGTCACGGAAGAGGCAGTGGTAGTTTGTAGAAGTACATGAAACCAATGTTACATATTAAGTTTCCAACATGATACTGAAATACCAGCTATACATATATCAGCTTCACAGTTAAGATAAGAAAACCTTTAATTGTCTCCCAAAGGAGAAATGTGCATTGTTACAGCACTTAGCATACTGTAGGAGACCATATATAACACACAGCATACAATATACAGCATACCTCCAGAATATACACACACATTGTCCAGCTACAGCAGTAACATTAAACAATTACACATTGCAGCCTACCTAGGGCCCTGGCAGGATTTTAAGAGTTGAACAATCATACTCATCTCGCTTGCGGGGATTAAGATTAACAATAGTTGTCAGATTGCAGAGCAATGCCAGATACACTCCATCTTGTCCTGAAGGCTCCCCTCAGACTGAGAGGGTAGTGAACAGGAACTGCCAGCGATGGCCTTTAACAGCTTGTGCTGTCTCGGTCTCATTGCAGGGGTCACAGGGGATCCGGGGGTCAACGGGAATGATGGGACCCAAAGGAGAAATGGTAAGGAGTGGCGTACCTTCCACCCCAGAGGCTCCGAGGAGCACCGCATAAGCATGACAAACAGCATCCCGCGGCTGCTCTCGGGCGCTGTGCCTTTCGTTTTGTTATGTTTATTTATTTATTGTTAATGCCAGTGGACGGGGACACCATTATAATGTTTTTATTTATTTATGTATTCATTTATTTTGTACTATTATTATTCTCCTTCTTGCAGGGAGCTCGAGGCCATGACGGAGACCCAGGTTTGCAGGGCGTCCAGGGGGCCACTGTAAGTCCCACGCGCCAGATTAACCTTACGGCTCCATGACTAAGTCCCTGCACCAGCCACCACACTGTACTCATCTGTGACAGACAGAAGAAAGTGACTCTCAGGCACAAAATAATCCTCAGAAGGCTGTTTCCCGGATGGGGAAGTCAAAGGCCTAGGGCTGTTGTACAGTTTAATCCATGTTTTGGAAGTGAGCCGTTGGTGTCAGCCAGAAACAGTGACATTATTTTTTAGAATGCTAGTGACAGCGCTTGGCTTTATCAATGCTTTGCTTTGGTTGAACATATTGTGAAGAAAAGTTAGCAGCAAAATATTTGCAAAAACATTTGCAGGAACTTAAATCATATAGTCATAAAATAATTGAGGAGAAAAGAGTATAAAATAATTGTTTTGGTTAAATGTTATGTGTATTTATGTATACAAAAATATATGTTATATTTATGATAATGTATATACAGTGTATGGTATATACGGTATAGTCTGTATGGACCCTTTCAGGAGAGTTCCATTATCAGCATCATAGTTGGCCCCACAAGACTTCCTTTTTAACATTCCATATGTTATCTTAATGCAGAGGAAGTAGATTCGGGCCCAAATAGAAAGTTCAAGCATTGTTTTTGTTTTTATTGATGAAAGGGTCTATATAACAACCATTGTTTTCATTTTAGGGTGACATGGGCCAGAGAGGAGTGATGGGTGAGAGGGGTCCCAAGGGAGAGCAAGTAAGACCTCATCATTAAGCACCAGCTCCTTCAGCTCTTACTGTAGTTGACTGTTCTTTACACGCAGGTTGATTTTTGGTGGCTTAATTTTCTGCTCTCATTGCACTCCAGGGTGGTCAAGGTTCAAGGGGCATCACTGGCCTTCCAGGACCAAAGGGTGATTCAGTAAGTCTAATGTTCTCTTAATGTGATAGTTTGCTAATATCTCACCAGAGTCTTGTTGTCACCGCAATAGTTCTGTTTTTCTCCTGTAATGCTGGTCATCTTTTCTTCTAGGGCCTGCCTGGCGTGGATGGCCGTGAGGGCATTCCTGGTATGCCAGGTTCAAAGGTAGGAATCTCATTAATGCACCACATGCAGTTATTCTCTATGTGTGAAGCCGGGCTGTGAACCTCAGACGTCTCACTCCATCTGTTTCATTGTGCAGGGCAGCTCAGGTAAACCTGGTTCTCCTGGCGAGGTCGGGCTCCAGGGACTTCCTGTAAGTATGACAGGTGTTCTTCCTCAGCAATGTTGTGCATGAGATATAGGTTGAGTGTTTGATTCCTGCTCAGTTGTGTGTTATGCGTATTATATTACTCAGCAGAATTATGATTGTAGGATTATACACATCCCTGCAGCACTAAGGACCCTGTCTTCCAAAAACAGCATCATATCTGCATATGAATGTTACTTTATAGTGCCACTATGAATCAATGTGATTCTGCAGTGCATTCAGACATGAAAAGCGAGTAGTCGATTGCTATGGGGGTAGACTGTTTTTGTTTATATACAATTCATGAAGGCACAGCCCAAAACAATAGCCTCAAGGGAATGTAGGAAACATATTTCTCCCCTGTCACACTGGAGTTACCTTATGGGCTGTGTCCTTGAATGACATCCAACAGCTTCTCTGAATTGTCCCCCTCCACAACACACATTTTATTCAGCAAACCCTCATCAAAGCAGGAAAATGCAATAAACAGTAGACTTCTGAGGAAAACATGATGCATTTGAGTTCTCGAGTGGTACGCAAGTGGTGGTTTCTGAGTGATGTTTGCTGGAGACTAGAACATGTGCTAAGCCCCTCTTGACAGGTACCCACTTTGCTGGCACAGGATGATGTTGCAAATGAACAACATAACATTTCTAGCAAACAAAATGAGCAAATACCTTGCGTTTAAAATGAAATATATACCGACATGCTCCAAACAGCGTACAGGAAAGTGTTCCTGAGCTTTTGACTTTTTTTTTCTCCTTTCCTGTTTGTGTGGGATAGTGAAACGGTGAACTTTTAGCCTGCACCTTGGTGCAATGGCTGCATGCCTTCAAAGGCTTTTTTCGAGGCGTCATCAAAGAGGTCTGCTTTGATCTCGGTGAAGTGGTGGGATGCTGCTAAACAATGTTGTTGTGTGCGGGAGTAGGAGGGAAACAGTTGAACGCGAGCTGTTTGTTGTTTCCCCTTCTGTAGGGTTTACCTGGCATACCTGGACCCAAGGGCATGGGTGGAGAGAAGGTGAGTGTTGCACTGTAAGATGTTTACAGACTCAAATCAAAGTCTAATGGGCTGCATCCTGCCTTGGTACGGGGGTGGCTGCGCTATGTCATAGTTTATGCTGTTTCATAAAACAGTTGATGGTGTAGAAAACTTAGTTTAAAACTTATTCTTCTTTGACTGATATCTTTAGGGTGGTTTTCATGAATTCTCTATTAGCATTCATTACAACATAGACACAAAGACACAAATGTTATGAATTAAAACCTCTGGGAACAAACTCAATCTGACCTTTTAAGAAAGCACTTTCTGCAGGTATTTCCATATAAATACTCTTGTGATTGAAGAGAGAGAAAAGAAACCCAGACAATTGCTTTTATTCCACAGGGCAGCTCTGGAGACCCTGGTCTCCTCGGGACAATGGGCTCTGCCGGTAAACAAGTGAGTAGATAAGCCCTTAGCTGGTCATTCGTCACCAATAACGGCACGCTTACGGTGTTCGCACGCCATTACACTGCCATTGTCTCTTTTACCTTCTTCCAGGGCGAGCGAGGAGAACAAGGAGAGCTCGGCCCGATCGGACCCATTGGAGAGCCCGTATGTTTTACTTTCATTTCCTGCCATGAAACGTTATCATTTAATTACATTTCTGGGCCGCGCTGGCACCTGTTTGAGGAACAGCTGTCCTAATGGAAATTATGCTATTTCTATTCTGGTCGTCGCTTTCTCACCGTGTGTGTGTGTGTGTGTGTGTGTGTGTGTGTGTGTGTGTGTGTGTGTGTGTGTGTGTGTGTGTGTGTGTGTGTGTGTGTGTCACACAGGGTGATCGAGGAGAGCAGGGACCTGATGGGCCAGCTGGAAAACTAGGTGCCAGAGTAAGTGACAGCTAGCTTCTGTATGTGTGTGTGTGTGCTGCTGACAGATGCTGACAAATTACACAAACACCTTGAAAACGAAGCTCACGAAAACCATATATCAACACATCAACACATGCTTAAGTGTCAGGAATAATTAATGCCCTACGGTCAATTTTTGTTCACAGTGTAAAAAGAAGTTTGTGGGGTCTTACCTCCATGTTTTACCTGTCTATACATGATATCCAGTTAAGGATTACACCATAGCATGATGTCATTGTGACTCAGGACTCTCTGAGAGCAACAATAAAAGAATGAGCTTTAGCTGCAGAGGAAACGTAGTCACAGTGAGTTAAACTAGTTGATTTGGAAAAGCTCCCACGTCTTCTCTTATCACCAGGAAGCTCAAGCCAACAGACAATGCGTGCCTCAAATGATAGGTGACTTCTATCAGAGGGCCATAATTCATTTGTACATGAAAGCTAAGCCTTCTCCCCACTGATCCACATAGTTCAAAAGATAGGAGCCATCACGCGACAAAAAAAACAACAAAAAAACAAACAAAAAGAGAATAAAATAAAACAAGGGGAATGATAAAAGAATAACGAGAGACAGAGAGTAATCACGGGTGGAGCACAGAGAACAAGCACAGGAATACTCTGTTGGAGGTAGAGGCCCAGGCAGGCTAAGCAGGAATTCCCCAGAGAATAGGGCCAAATGAGATCCCATGGAAGAGCTATTTTCACAGTAAGGGGAGAGTTTCTCTGTGAGGTAGCCCCTCTCAAAGAGCCCTCTGTTTCCCCAGCATTCCACACACAGCCGAGCACAGATCAAAGGTACACACCACAGTGGGGAGATGAGACACACACACACACACACACACACACACACACACACACACACACACACACACACACACACACACTCCCACAACTCACCTAAAACAAAATCAAGGAAACAAAGATAAAAAAAAAAAAACAGTAGGTTGAATTTGTTCCTGTTCATTGCATATTGGATATATCAATTTCCTTTCATTGAACTTTAGGGGCCCAAAGGTGATCTCGGCTTGCCAGGACTTCCTGGACCTCCTGGTCTTCCTGGAGTGAAAGGGGACAGAGTAAGAGAATACCTTGATTCTTCACCGCTCTTGTTGTAGATTTGTACCATGCCTCTCATGTTAAAATAGCTTCCCCAGTACATCTCTCTGGACCTTCCAGTTTCTCACTGTCTCAATATCTTATTCAGTAACAATATCAGTTACATTGAATTTTAACATTGCCTTTTTAAACTTTACAATGACACTGGCTAATCAAACACATTTATTTCCATTTATTGTTTGTATTGTAAATTGTATTGTATTAACCTTTGAGTGTGCTGTTGAATCTTACAGGGCGAGGGTGGCGAGCCTGGCCCGAAGGGAGAGCAGGTATGGCCTGAGTCTGTTTCTCTCCAACATAATAGATGATGGTTCATTCATTATTGCAGTCTTGTTGGCATAGATGCTACACCACATGTAACAAGACCATAGTCCATGGTCTGACTCGAGAAATCTGCTACTTTTCTTGTGCCCAACACTTTTCCAAATCTCACTTCCAGGGACAACAAGGAGCGGAGGGAACCCCAGGAGACAAAGGAGACCTCGTAAGGAGCTTTGGCTCATTTATATGGCATCAGATGCACTAGAGATGTAGATTGGACATAGCCGACTCAACTCCAGATTGATCCATTCCAGGCAGTCGTTTTCTGCAGGAGTATTCTCACCTCTGCCTCTCTCTAAATGGCTCTTATTTTGCCTCAATTACAGGGCGAGACAGGAGAACCAGGACCTAAAGGAGCGGTTAGTTTGGCAAATCTGAATTTATTCATTTCATTGCTGACTTCTCTACAAGCTGGTCACGTCTCTCAGACCTTGCCCCGCTGTAATACATCAATACTCACCTAAGAGAGCATCATTAATTAATGTCAATTAAATCTCAAGGCATCCACCTTCACACATTTGTACATTTCCTATCTCTTTACCCTCAGACAAATTTATTCATCCATCAGTCCGTTTCCTCTCACAATCTTTAATGTCGATGTGGCTTCTATCTATTTCTTCCTCTTTGCCACCTTCAGTTTTGGAACTGAACTCACACTCTCCTTTACCTAAATCTTTTGCTTGTGGTTGGTTGATGGGAGTCCAAATTGAGCTTGCATGATCCTAGCTTGTTTCCTTCACTAATCCTGTCATGTCTTTGGCTGTGTAGGCCTCTCAGACCGAATTGATTTTGCGCTATCTCTCATTACAGACTGGAAACCCAGGAGAGCCAGGGAACAGGGGTGCAGAGGGTGCCCGCGGGCAGCCTGGCATCCAGGGGCCTGCCGGTACGCCAGGACCGCGCGGCATGCAGGGAGACAGGGGATCACCAGGACCTCGCGGGTCCCAGGGGCCAGCAGTAGGTGCCAGTTTGTTTGGGCAACAGACACAGCAAACAGACTTTGTCAGTTGTCAGTTGGAGTATGGTGTAATCCTTTAGAAAGCAAAGCAACCACATTTCCTTTCTTAGTGTGCTACCTTGCTATCTATTTGTAAACTATTCAGTATTTGACTATCTGCTATCTATGATTGCTTTGTAAACTATAGAGTTTCACAATGCAATACATTTGTGCAGACGTTAAGTAAAAACCTTCCTTCTACTTGCAGGGCAAAGAGCCAAGTGATCAACAAATCCGACAAGTCTGCATGAGAGTTATGCAGGGTAAGGCTCAGATCTCCATTACACACAATGCGTGATGCGTCCTTTAATGATTTGCCCTGTATTTGATGTCTCCCCTTAAGTGCCCCACAACAAGATGACCGGTTGCCAATCAGGAGAGGGGGAGGGGGTGAGGAAAGGGGGTGCTCGCATCTTGTTTTTTTTGTTTATTTGCAGGATGAGACAGGCCATCAGACTCCCAGCGTGATCTTCAAAAACACTTTTAAAAAGATTTGAAGTTGAAGTTGTGGTCTCAGATCTGGTTCTCTACCGACTGGCTGCCACTTCAGTGTGATTCATGACTTTTTCATCACCACGCTCTCCTGAAAAATGCATTTGGCCTTCAGCAGAGTTGCACTTTCTGGCTGGGTGCAAAAAAGGAGAGGAAAGAGAAAAGGAAAAGAATCCTACCAAATTCAGCCAAAAGCAAAAACAATATGAATGTCCATTGAGAGACCTCGAAGTGAACTTCACTGACAAGCAGTGGAGCATAGCACTGTGGAAAAAACTGAATTTGGATTTGTTAGACCATGAATAGATTTACTTTAGTGTAACTAGAAGTGATAAATGAACAATGCATGGATGATCAGGATTTTCTGCTTTAAGGGAGGAACCAATGCTGCAACACTACCAGAGTTGAGTGAATTTTTCATGGCTTACTGATGCTCGTACTCTACACAAGCAATATTTACTTTCATTTTCAAGTACATTTTCAAGCGTATTTATTCATTTAGTAAACATGTCAACAAGCATGGAAGCAAAGGCAGATTCCCATCCAACAACAATCATAGGAGCCACTGAGTGCCCCATCATTTCGTTTTGATTCCATCTTACAGAAGTGACATCATATTGGTGTGTGTGCTACAGGGGATCCTGGTGAAGCATCACAGTTGTTTGTATGGGTTTGAATCCTGATTGCATGTTGACAAATGCATAAATGTGCCATGTCACGTTGGATAAAAGTGTCCGCTACATTCCAGTCACTTTACTTTACAAAGGGAAGATTATATGTTACTTGTTATACAGTATGTCATGCTTGTGCTGTGTGGATGGGATATATGTCACATGGGTGGATGGGACATATGAGTTACATGTTAAATGTTTTTTATATGGATTATCTGTGCCATGGAACATGTAATGGTAAATGTGTGGAAATGATTATCCCTATGGGACAATAAAGACTATCTATCTATCTATCTTATAAGATTTTAGGAAGAATTTTAAGGGCTATGGCTAGTTGACATTAGTGAGGTTAGTTGAGTAGATGTATTGTGAGGACATTCAAGTGACTGGTCAAGTGGAGGGATGATCAAGTGGAGGGATGCATCCCATTCCAAATAGTCCATTTGATTCCAATAGAAAACCCATCCCCACATTTTGTACATGGTTTCTTTTCTATGAATATCATAAATCACCAGTGCCACGAAAACCAATGTGTCCTTATATGTAATGATTATTGAACCTGAGTCTGAATGTTCTCTTCAAACAATGAGTACGCTATAACTCCATGTTTTGTGTATGAAAGCACATTATCATTGCAGTGTTTCCACAGCACATGCTGAGCCTATCATTGTCTCTTTCCAAACTCCAGAGCAGTTGGCACAGTTGGCAGCCAGTCTTAGAAGGCCAGAGTCAGGAGCAGCAGGCCTTCCTGGTCGTCCAGGACCCCCAGGTCCCCCTGGTCCCCCAGGAGACAGTGGCTTCCCTGGGCAGGCAGGAGCAAGAGGTCTCCCTGGCTTGAAAGGCCCTCCTGGACTTATGGGACGCAAAGGACCGAAAGGTTTGACTCTCCGCATTAACAGAATTGTTCTATACATTTACGTTGTGCATTGTTTACATAATAATAAGACTATAATAATAAGACTAATTTGACTCTTCAACAACTTGGGATCTGTTTTTACAGCATAGTATGATATGTGATGTAAAGCCTTTAGGACGGAGTTCACTGGGGTTGGTATAGGGTAACTGTTCATCTAATAATGTGTTTCCTACTCCCCTGTGGAAAACACTGCCCTTTACTGTGAGGTAGGGCTTTGGAGCGATGGCTGGGCTCTAATGATTTTGTGTCTGGTTCAGGTGAGTTGGGAGACAGAGGTGACCGAGGACCCACAGTGCGAGGACCCAAAGGCATGCCAGGACCTCCTGGACTACCAGGTAAGGAGTCATACAAACCCAATCAGATGGACAAAGATGGACAGACAGATATGTCGTAGCCCCCTTGGTCACATAACATCACGTAGTGAGTCCGCTTTGTCAGTTAACCTTTTGATATACTTCTGAGACAACTTTGCGGACATTTTCCTGACGTTCACATACAGTACATGCCACAGACTGGCAGTGAGATAGGCGAGGCTTGACTGAGAGTGGCAGTTTCAGGCCAATTTTCCTGATGAATCAAATGCCTTCAGTCGCTCTTCAGGGAGGCCACTTTGTGCCTGCTATTCAATTGAAAACAGACCCATTAAGCTGGGCTCCACGGAGCATGTGAGCGAAGCAAAGTCATGTCAGTAGCCTCAGGAAGGGAATTAGAATGTTGGAGACGGGTGGCGGGGTGCCACAGAGATAAAGGACACCAGAGCTATAAGTGGACGTGAGAACGCACCGCGGTGTGTTTGTGTATGTGTGTGTGTGTGTGTGTGTGTGTGTGTGTGTGTGTGTTGGAGAGCTGGGTTGGTATAGAAATCAGCCGAGTAAGTGGCGGCACATATTCCCTATGCGTGGCTCAAATGTGAAGGGACGGACGCGTATTACGGGCAGAGGCGGCGTGGGGTGAGTGGTCACCGTTCGCCCGTGGCGGGATACCGCCATGAGTCAGCCTCTCCCGCTGTGCCATGCCACAAAGCCGTGCAGCCTTCATTTCCAGTTAATGTCCAGGTGGGGACCTACTGTGGCAGTGCGGCCGCAGAGGTGGGGGGCAGGTGGAATCCAGGGACAGCACTGGGGCCGACTCAATTCTCTGTCTCCCCACAGGAGAGCTCAGTTGTGGCCAAACCAGAATAGGCAATTTATATGCGCCTAGCTCTGCCTCTCTCCCTTCGCCCTCTTCATTTTCTCAGCTGTGACGAGATAATATGATTATTTTTTGAATTTTGAAGCCTCTTAATCGTTTGAACAGGATGTATGCCTTCTAAATGATATTAGAAGTCAGTATCGATTAGTGTCGAACAGGCTTATTTTAGGACCTCCTGATTTGTAATCTCAGTATGGTGTTCTCAATATGCTGTAAGAGAGAGAGAGACAGACTGTGTTATCTGTAACACTGGCTTTGGCAACACTGTATCCAAACAGTCATGCTAATAAAGCTCCTTTGAATTTGAATTTGAATTTGAGAGAGAGAGAGAGAGAGAAAGAGAGAGAGAGAGAGTGGGGGCAGGGAGGAAGAGATTACCGGCAGATTGTGCACATCTCACCTGTGCCTTATTTCTCATTTCAGGTGAGCCAGGTAAGCCCGGCTATGGCAAGGACGGGCGTGACGGTGCCAGAGGTCCACCTGGTATCCACGGTCAGCCCGGTGTCCCTGGGCCTCCTGGTTCTGCCGGCCCTAACGGCTACTGTGACCCTTCTGCCTGCAACCTCCCGGCTGGGTCAGCCGTCCTGGACACCAACATGAAGGGGCCAAACGACAACTAGGCCACTAGGGGGCACTAGCACAGCTGGGGCTGAAGCAGAGGAGAAGAGACTAACGTAATGGACAACTCCCCGAGGAAGCACACAACATTCTCACGGCACGTTTGAAAGCCAGAAAAACAGACGGGGACTGCAAACCTGTCAGCGCCAGTAGACCAGTGTGAGAATGTTCTGTGCCAGTCAGGGCCTGGGAACATCACACGGAGGGCTCCATTTCAGTTGTAGAGACATCACCAGAGTCATATTGGTCAAATATCTGATTTCAAATGTGGTCATTATTGTATTGTTTTGTGTCCTTTTTTTTGTTTGGTTCAAACTTGACATCTTGGTTTTTTTCCTTTTTTGTATTTTTTCCAGTTTTGAAAGGATCCCCCCCCCCCCCCCCCCAAAAAAAAAAAATATTTTCAAACCCCTCTGCCTATGTTGTCAGCACTCTTCCATCTCCATAACTCAATCTGAAACTCACAGGATGTTTCTCTGTGGACAATATTCATCTTCTCTACCCATGGTTTCCACCCATGGTAAAACTACTACTTACCTTAGATCATATATCACAAACATTCCCCTCAAGAGAAGGAAGTAGTAAACAAATACAGGTGCCATCTAATTTTTCAATGTACCAACCCATTCTGTACCATAATGAGCAAAAGATAAACCTGCTGAAAGCGCTTGCGGTGTTATCCGTCTGTACAGTGATTGTGGCAAAGGATATGACTTTTATTTCACTTTCAAATAAACAGAGGGAGAAGGGACTTTAATAGAACCATTCACTTTGGCCGTCCATTCCGTTGTACAGTAAATGTGTAAGTGACTGGATTAGATGGTGCAGTGTCCTGCTCTTCGGAGGGCGCTGGAAGAGGTCACTCCTGCTCTACCTGGATTGGGTAGCGGGTGTCCAAGGATTTCCCCTTAAAGAGCTCAAAGTGGGGCTAACGCCAGTGTGCCAAGCAGCCAGATGATGCACAGTATTTCTATTTATTTTACCTAGGTATTATGTAAGGATGACATTGAAGTTTGTACAGATATCACGGAGATACAAGTGTTTTATATGAATTGTTCGATTCCAAATAAAGCTAGGTCTCAGCCTGTTCTTAAAGTTTTCTTTATAACTCTTGAGTGAAATCATATGTGGTTGCGCTAAAATGAAATCCACATTTGTCCTTCCACAGTTGAGAGCATTTTTTTTTAAATAGGACACACAAATCAAACATTTGAAATCTCCAGTAGGTATTGAACACACAAGGTTTTCAATGAAGACGGTGGTGAGAATTGATAGATCTTGAATGATTTAAGCATATCATGTCACATCTGTAACATTTCAATTCTCTGATCAGAAGGAAGCATGAAAAAGGGGAAATAACTTTCAGTTCTTTTCAGTTTAAATCACCAGCAGTTTTATTTAGTGTCATTTTACTGGGTTAGTCATGAAGACAGTGACATGCATGCTTCACTGTGTAAAAAAAAAATCCATTTTATTTCATTACAGTTCATTACTATTTTTATTTCTTTACAGTTAGACTGAGGTTGGACAAATAGAAGAATGATCAAGCAATTTATAGAGATATTACGTATCAATCCAATACAGACTTGGACATTCAAAATAATCCACGATTTAATGAATCATATTTGAAGCACACATCAAACTTCAGAGAAAAAAATATATTACAGGGATTGTTGAAAATTGACATTTTTGGGACCTTTTTCAAAAGCATATGTATATTTGCTGGGATAAAAGCACTTTTGTTATGAGAGTCAAGTTTGATATGATTCATACTTACAAAACTAATGATACAAATCACACATACAGTAGTATTTAAGATAAATACTCCTTTAAGATATAATTCTAAGCCTTGCTATAATTCTGTCAGAACATGTAAACTCTTCTTTATAAATAATTTCCTGCCACAAATAAAGAAATGTGACTGTTATGTGCACATCACTTCAAAAACCACAACCATGCACGTATGTCAGTTCATCTTCAATGCCCACAGGTTATGTATCTGTTATCAGAACACAGTGATTCCTCCTATGTCTCAAGAATGCCTGCTGTAGTGGTTAGAGAAGTTGGCTCATGTCCATATCACAGTGTTAACTGACCTCAAAGTAAGTGAGAATAGGGAATCCGCCTTATCATCAGAAACTTGACCTGAAAAGTAGTCTATAATCTATAATCTATAATAATCTGCCTACATTTGGTTTTGTTGATGCACCTTTCCCAATCCCTTCCCCAAAACTGTACATACGTTAACATCCCAACATTGTATTCTAGCAAGATCACATTAAAAACAACAACAAACTAACAAACAAAATGTATCAGCTAACTGTGACATAACAAAAAGAACCCTCTGTTTCCCAGACACAATGAAGAACAAAATGATGAGTCATTGCAAATGAACATAAGACAATAAGTAGACTTCAAGTGGCCTTTCACAGACCTGGGCTGCTTTGTGAAATACAGGAGTTGCATTCAGAGTTGAATGTCAACATGCAGTGCAGATGCAGTTTAAATAAAGTGACCAAGCTCTTCTGCAGATAGATGTTTAGCTGTTAGGCAGAAAGAGAGTACATGAGAGAGAGAGAGGAAGGGAAGACCAAACGAGGAAGTGCCTTGCTGAGTGAGGCAGAATATTCTAGTAAAAAAACACAGTACAGTGCCATAGCAGGCAGTTCCACAATGTAAGTAACTGAACAATAAAACATCCTGTTTTTCAGTCATTCATATACATATATTTATAAACATATCAACCACCAATTCGTAAATAAATGTAGCTATTTTTAATAGCTTGAAATAAACAATTTGAAACAAACAAAATGTTTCATGAATGGCTTAAATTTACGAGGCACATCTACAAGGAACCCTCAATAAATTCCCAGTTTGTCTGTTCAGAAATAAAAACGTACAATTCCAGTACACATTTTGCATGCACACGGTGTTGCATAAGGGGGAAGGGATCGGGATGTACTAAAAATTGCAACTAAAAGCTCATTCTCTTTTTCAGTGAAGATCTTCATTGAGGGCCTCTTTTAGTCTGTGACAGCTTAAAGTATGGAAAACCGGCCCTAGAAGAAATATTATCACCAGTTCAGAATCAGGCCCACCCACTCAGGGTGTAAAGTATGAGTAAGCCAATAGGAAAACCAGACATAGCCTTTACTGCAGGCCTAATTTCCAGTTTTCCGTTTCTGCAGAGTGTAACACCATTCTCATTTTAAATCTTACAAATGACAAGAATAACTGACTAAGTCTGAGAATGAGGCCAGCTAAGTTCATGTGCCCATATTGGATTAAGGAATGCTTGCATCATTTAATACACCGCATCAGTCTTCAGAGATGAGAACAAAAAGTTGTTAAAAAACATTTGGAATTCAAACAACACAAATACACACCAAGGGTCATCAGAGACAAATCATTACCTTTTTGGCTAAGAGCATTGCAAACTCTTTTTCAATGGTGCAAAGCCCCAAAGCCTCAAGTGAAATTATTAAATGTCACATCTGTGTCAGATTTATGAAAAACACAAATTAATTAAATGTGCCACCCATTCCTTAGTTTATTTGGTATGAGAGGAAATGCCACTGAAACATGTATGCAGCTTCAAGGGCTTGAGTGAGCAGATTATACAAACCTTTTTATTTACCATAGAATACACAACACAGATAAAGTTACATTTAATTGTTATGAGGCAGAGTATGTTTAATGTCAGGTATAATACCATTGCGTTAAAGTTGTTAAAGCAGTAAATTGAATGAAATTACAAATGAAACTCATAGCTTTGAGTGATGTTCTAGAAACGTTCCCCTAATTCTTATTCCTGTACATTTCAATTCTAATTTAACTCAGTTGTTTGCAGTGTTGCATTTTAATCTAATGAGTTAACTTCATGGGGGAGATGGGGTTATATTTATATTAATAATACTTCCACATTACTGATTCTTTGTGTAACTTTAAGCCACTGAGAAGTCATGGTAGCAATGAACCTCAGCTTAGGTAACCTCTGTTCTCATTTCTACTCTGGATACTTACAGCTTAAGTTATAACCTATAGCTTAAGTGTGCAACACTGGTGCAACAACACATTAAAAAAAACACTATTTTACTGTAAGGTAACAATTTGGCTGTTGTGTGGTTATGTGAGAACCCTGTCAAATTCAGTGATCAGGAGTTGGGTGAGACAATTAAGTAAATCAATTCAACACAGGTCAAACACAGCCTTTTCCACACATTAACCAAAAACCATATCAATATTACAGATCTCAGAACTTCTACAGGTTGTGGCTGTCAACATAATGAACTCTCTTACTTCAATGTGCGTATCAGCCACTAGGTGGCACAGCAGAGCACATGTAAGTGGGCAGAGATTTAATAGCTTGTGGTGTCTTTTGGTCACATGGTGTGGTTAAGTAGGAAAAACATCCTGGGTGAAAGTGGTCAGCAGTTAAAAATGGCTAATTAAGAGCACCAGAAAGGCATAGGTGTGACTACAAAAGATCAATCCAAAAGATGATAGACGAGTCAGGCACCGAGACATGTAGGGTTAGCTCAAATGCAATGGTTTGAACATCTACAAAAAAGCAAAGGAAATCAAACTGTCTTGTATATAGTCTAAAGTCTGCTGCAGATGTCTTCAAAATTTGAACAACTCTACTCCCAGACACCAAGAAGAAATAGAAAAGTGATGAAACCCTGACAATAAAAGGTAGGATAAGTTTGAATTGCTGCCCCATCAACTCATCAGTGTAGCCAGTGATGCACAAGAAATAAAAACACAATTTGCCTGCTGAAAATTCTTTCTCCCCATCATTCTCACTTTGAGTAAATAATAATAACAACACAAATGTGTGGGCGGGGGAAAATTACAGGGGGAGGAAAATATAATGTGCTAATTCCATAAATAAAAAAAAAAATATATATTTATCAGACTTCATAAAAAATGCACTAAAAAAGGAGATATTGAAAATCACAGGACGGCAGCACGCCCACATCACCTTTGATACTTTAATCATGACAGAGCACAAGTAAAAAAAAATACAAGCATCTCTGTGAAGATGAAGGCCTTTCCTCCCACACTACTGTGCCGAGCAGCACATATTATTCAACTTAAAAAGGGTACAGCATGGAAAGATCCTCACTGTGAGGGGCCGATGTCTCTACAGTCATGTCAGTACAACCTGATTTTTCCCATGTGAAAATCTTAATGACCGACAAAATAACAATGACTAAAGCAAGCATAATATAGGGAACTAGTCATTAAAGAGCCAAACAATCAAACAACCAATAAATAAAGACGTGATAAGAATTCCAGGTTTAAGACAAAATGCATGATAAAATAGTCTACAGTAGTGTAATGTGGAAGTCATGTTCAACCAGTTTCTGTTTTAAATGTTATAAATATTTTTTTTTTTTTTTTTAAACAAAACCTATGACAATGAAACAATAAATTCAAGTACATCAAAAAAAAAAAAAAAAACACAAAAACAACACAGACACACAAACAATAAGAGAACTATAAATATCCTGAAATATGTTTACATTTTGGTGGCACAAACAATGTTGGCAAATTCTGCCTTTGGAAAAAAGAAAAGGAACTTAAAAGATCAAAATATACATATAGCACCAATGTAGTCTGATGTATGTACAGAGTGAAGGGAACCAAAGCGACCTGTTCCCTTGTAAACAATAAAAGTGATTTTTTTTTGCCTCAAAAGAGGGGCACACAAACACCTGCAACAGCATCTGCCACACTGAGGGTGACAATTAACAACTCTTAGGGCCCGAGTTCGGCGGCAATATAGGTAGCGGGAAGCTACATCAAGGTGGGGACTCTGAATTAACTTCGATTAACTTCGGCCTGATATCTGACTCAGCCCACTTAGTGCATCTGACTTTGCTCTGGCCACAGTGCACATGCAGTGTAGGCAAAATACGCTGTCAAACTCACACCCTTAAAGTTATTTACACTCTGCAGGTCTGATACCGTAAATGTATCTCTCTCTCTCTCTACACACACAACCGTCTAATAAATTCTAACCACCTGAGTTTATGACCACTGTCAGAAGATTGCAACAAAAATGAGTAAAAACAAGAAGTACAAGCATTGAAAAGAAATAAAGAATCCTTGACAGAAATGTAACAAAGATAAGAGTGGGGATATGCAGAAGAGAAGTCTTACAATCTTGAGCTGCAGTGAATGATACACCGCTGGTTTCCTTAAACCTCATATCTGACAACCTGACCTCCCATCCAGCAGGCCCCTTTATCCCCATGACACTACCTGGCCTTCTTGTCCTTGACCTCTGCCCTCATCTCCCACATCTCTTACAGGGAGGCTACACCGGGCATATAATTGAAGCGTTCCGTTTGCACAGCGACTGCTGCAACAAATAGCTTCCACTATAACGAACTGGCTACACCAGACGTGATAGAGGCGCGTAGGTTAGTACAAATTAGACCAGTCCTCTAAAACGATTTTTCTGTGCCTGGTGGTGTAGCTTGGGCCTTAGGTGTGCCTTACGGTGGTCACAACTGCACGATTCCAACACCATTCTTACTCTGTTTCTAAATCAATAAAATATCTCCGTTCAGTGCCGTCTCTGTCTAAAGATTGATATTTGAAATGTTTAAGCATTTAAAACTTAAAGTGTCTCCCCTCTATTGCTTCATTCATTGTGATCAACCAACAGACATGTCATAGGCTCAATTCCTGGGCAATGACTCAACCAACTGTAGACCTGCTCCATAGTTCTCAGGAGCTTCACTTTGGTTTGTGTATGATCCAGGACCAAGGTCTATCTCCATCAGAGACAAGCTATCCTAGAAACTTCCAGACCACACTGAAAATACATATGTACATAATCTTTTCAAATAACGTTCATGTCAAAAGTGGAGATGGACTTCTTCGCTTCTTCCATGACAGGACCTTCATCTCATGATACTTTAAAATATAATAACAAAGTGTAGTCTAACTGAATGAAGCTGCTCCTGTTTGCATGTCATGGTCTTGGCGTGAATACATGAATTCATGTGGAATGCATTGGGTCACAGAATGGGAAGACAAGAGTGGTACATCATCAAGAGCGCACCTCAACATAAAAAAACTGATGAACATTAAAAAAAAAGTAACAAATAAACAAAAACAACCCAACAGGATACAGTGTCCATGAAACATTTCAGAAATGTGTGAAATGGATTTGTGTTTGATTTGGCAAACTTATTTTTCATCAGTCTGCTGTTCTATGCTATTTGGCTAATTCCAAACCCCATGCAAAGAAAATAAGATGCATACTAAGGAGGTTTTCTTTTCCAAGATGGCACATCAGAGACTTTGCCAAGAGCCAGCCCTAGGGCCGTACTGCATACACAGCACAGACTAAGAGGCAGAAGCAGAGGCAGGCCAGAGGTTCAGAGACTTGCGTGCCAGAACGTAAAAAAGGGCTACCGTGGTTCCGCTTGACTCACGCTCAGTGCGCCAGCTGATTTTTACTCATTTAGTTAAGCACCCCTGACTCCCCCACCCCCTCAGTTCAAGCGCTGCTCTCCCCACCAAGAAAAACAAAATCAACTCCCACCCCCACTCCCCCCTCCAAGAAAATTGGAGTCAAGAAAATGTCTTGTCAAAAAAATCCTGGGATAGATCGGACTGCTGCCCTGTGAGATTCTGGAGGGGGGCCGATCTCTGGTGGTGGTGAGAGAGAGCGGGCTAGCCGTGCCGTCGGGAGTGGGCCGCTTGGCAGTCGCTGGGGTCACATCTGCCAGCTGGGCCCTCCTCTCCCCGGGGACCCGGTGGCCCCTGGCGGCCCTCTCCTGGAACACCTACGGAGATGAGTAGGAGCAACAGAGAATAAGTGTGTGGGCATCGCACAGTAAAATGCAATGGCAGCTCGACGACTCCTACACAAAACATCAAGCAATGGAAGCACAACTCTAATGCAAGTGCATCATCAGATCCATGGAGACTTGTGTACAAGCGTTGTGGAAGTTCAAGGTTGTCAGTCTTATAAATAACAAATGCAAACAAAGGACTTCAGGTATACTGGCATGAATACATTCTCTTTCTCTATCGCTCTCTCTCTCTCTCTCTCTCTCTCTCTCTCTCGCTCTCTCTCTCTCTCTCTCTCTCACACACACACACAAACAAACAAACACACACACACACACACACACACACACACACACACACACACACACACACACACACACACACACACACAAAACCTCTCACACAGAGCAGAAAGTGGGGGAATTTTCTAAGAATAATATGGGTAAGGAGGTGAGAATTCGCTAGCCCTGGGCAGGTGCTGCTTATTTGCAGACGTCGCCCGCTGTGATAGACCCCTTATGAGTCACACCAGAAGGAACCCTTCAAAACAGTCACCGGCAATAGATGGTGGAAAAGAATATTTTCTTCCTCTCCCCGTGGACACAATTGTATGATTGCAATCTACAAAAGTTTGCCTGTGCCATACATCTTTATAGAAGAAAAAAAAAAAAACATCCTCATCAAACGGTTCTATGCTCATTAGTTTAGTTATGAATCATTATGCGTTTGAGCTATCTAACAAAACACACGCGCAAACATGAATCACCTCTCATATCTGTTCTGCTCTGATTAAGAGTGTATCATATAAAAAACAATCCTTTCAAAGCCTTTGCAGATCCTTCACAGGTAGGACCAAAAAGTTATTTTGCTGAACACAAAAGTTTGGGAACACTAGAGTAAAGGCAAGACATTGTAGATATAATGACACAAAATGAAGAAAATTGCATGACAAATAAAAAAGGAACAAGATGCCTTTGACACTCTCTATTTACCCTCTGGGCCTTCCTGAAGTATATAGTTACAGATTTGAACACTCAGATAGTAACTACTGGCAGTGCCTGAACTCAATTCCTTTTGCCTGAACAAGAACTCATTTCACTGTCACTATGATAGATTAGTGGACATTAGTATGAGATGTAGCCAAATTTGAGTTTGCATCTGCAGTGGTGGGGGAGAATGACAACTGTCTGGTGATTAAAGGTTCATAACACCATTGACTAAGCTAGAGAGCATTTTAATACAATCATTAACTCGAGGATTCATCATTTCAGAATCCTATAATACTGTCAACATGGTGCCTTACAAAGACTGTTCTTAGATAAAAATAGAAGTGGTCTACACATTACAGGTGGATACCAAATGTGCTTTATTGGGGTGTACTGCTGTCACTTATTACTTTTAGTGCATGGACTTGGACTAACCTTTCACATCGATATGCAGTGTTTTTCCATCCGAGCACCTCAAATATACAGCTATTTGTAACCGTTCCCATGTGTGTGGTGACCCCAGAAAGCACTTTGTACATGGGAGATTCTTACCTTGTGGCCCAATCGGTCCTGGAGATCCATGGAGACCCAAACCCATCTGACCTCGTTCACCTTTCTGACCCCGGTAACCTGCAAACAGGACCGAACCCCATTAGGCATCAAATCTTCACAAACAACGAGACATGTTGAACAGGACACGTTGTTGATCATGTTAATGTGAGGGCATATGACGTACACATGACTAATCACCAAGTGCTAGGAGAACGTGGGAGTATTAATACAATAATAAATTGCCCACTGAATAAAACATCAAAAAGAGACTTTAGGTGAAAAAAATATACAGCCTCGTTAAAGATACTGTCAAAACAACAGGCTTCAAACGCAGCCACCCGGGACCGTCTTAGATATAGGCCAGGAGTGCATCAGGGAGTTCAGTGACCTGCCTGTCAAAGTGACAGGTAGGATACTTTAATAACAAAAGCAGAATAGAAGCACTCTTGATCCACTTGGTCAGGGTTAGGTAGCGTCGGAAATATACTGATGCAATTGACGTAGCACAAAACAAGCAAATGGATATCGTTCTCATTTGTTTTAATGAGTACGTGAGGTAATTGGCTGATAGAGGAGATAACCTGGGCAGATTTTGTGTTTAGCCGAGAAAGATGTTCTGTCGACACTGAGCCATTTCTAAAAGCACATTCATGGCAGCGTCAGCATCACATCTTTCCTGGGCTCCACATGATAACTCACAGACGGCCAAACTAATTGCTAACATTTCTACATTACTCTACAGACTGTATTTGTCTTCACCTTCAGTGACATTGCAGTGATGCTTAGAGCTGTTAGGGTTGTTTTTATTTGTTTGTTGTTAAAGCAAAAAACAGGCTAACTGTATGTGTACACCAAGCAGACAGCAGGTGGTGGCATGACAACACACTTGCATGGAACAGCAGCACACACACACACACACCACACACTCACACACACACACACACACACACACACACACACACACACACACACACACACCACACACACACACTCACACACAGTATCACACTGTGGAGCACACGCTTAGGCACAACAAAAACTGGGGTTATCTAGTCGTTAAGTGAGTATGTGAGTAGTCTCTATCATTCTCTCTCTCTCTCTCTCTCTCTCTCTCTGTCTCTCGCTTTCTCTCTCCCATTCCTGCTTTCAAGTCTTTCCTCTTCTTCTCACTCGTTGTGCATTCCAGTCAGCCCATGCATGGAGAGAAGAGAGAGGGGTCAAGCACAGAGGCGCTCTTCTGTTAATAAAGACAGACGAGGAGAGGGAAAAGAGGCTATGGACCGTCTGAGCGCGCCGCCATGTTTTTCCGCTCTTCCACCTGATACCCTCTCACCACAAGTGTTCAGGGGAGGGAGGTAAAACGTTTTTTTTCCGTGCCGCTCCGCAAATCAAGGCAGGGAACGGCTCGGGGAGGCTACAGAGAGCCCCCTGAGGCAAGTCTCAGCGTCTGCGGGAGGGAAGGAGGGAGAGAGCCTACGGAAGACTTTTTAAAGAGATATTTTTTTAACGAGCGGAGCTGCATTGGCCACACGGCAGCTCGACTGATGCAGGCCATAACAGCAACGCAAGACGTTGGACCGTAAAAACACAAAACAGAATAAAACAGAAACAGAACAAAACAAACAAATAAAAAAAAAAAGAAAACATCAGCCTCCTCTCAGTCTCAGCACACTACGTGGGGCATTCAGGGCTTCAGCATTCCTTGACCACGGTCGGACACTGTACCTGCGGCAAACCTCGGGACTTCCGACTGCGTCGCTGCCCAGATAAAGCACACAGTGCTGCACTGCACCACGCGTCTCCCTTCACCTGTGTGATACTACTGTGCAACACCCCGGCTGGTAGCAAGGGGGCGCTGCAATACAAGACTTTAAAAACCCAGGCCTGGGATGCGGGGGGGTAAAGGAAGCACCACATCACAGCTTCAGGGTGTCGGAATGGTGTGAGATTTATGCATCATGGGGCTTACTGTGACTCAGCTGCTCAACAAAAGGCCATGATTAATTCCTATAGGAATTCACAGGGGTGAATTATCAGATCGTTCTGAGACAACACACTTTCTGTTTTGGCGCATACACTTGAGGACTCTCTGACTACAGAGGAGGAGAAACAGCTCATACCCAAATGCCAATAAAATGTCCTCATTCCTAAGATCTGAGTTATGGAACATTGGCTCTCACTACATTTCAAGCGCCATAGTATTCAAGGTCTGAGGTAGATACTTAGTCATGCAGGAGCTTGATCTGTGACAGCATTTATATCAATTTAACACAATACTTCATTACAAATGACAACTTGATGAATGCCGAATAAACAGACAATTCAAGAAAAGGCAAAGTTGAAATATCCGACTTTCATTTGTAAATTGATACAAATTAAACAAATCAACAACTCACAACTCATGCCAATCATATTACAAACATCTATTTGCTCTGCAAACAAGTTATCAAAATATTGTACATGTCCATGTAAAATTCATATTATTTCCTCAATATATCAACAGCCTGTTATATTGATTTGTCAAAACACTGTGCAATTAAAATAAATATTAGCTTTAAGGCTAGTGTGATTAGAGGTTCCTTTTTTGAAACAAGGAAAACATTGTTGCACAACACAAAAACACCAACAAAAGCAATAGTAACATAAGCATGAGAAGGCAGCACATGTAATCGACAACAGGGGATAATAGCAGTAAGATAGGAGAGCATTACTGGCGGAACAGATTTAAGCACGCAACAAACAACAAAAACAGAATGATGATATAAAGCAACATCTGGCATTGAGATTACCATGAGAAGTGAATGTAAAATAATTAGCCTGCAGTTAGCTTTTGTTTGGAAACAAATGCCATCCAATATAAGTTTGTTCTGTTTCCGGGGGGCAACAGTGTCAGTGGCTGGGGCAACAGGGTTTGCAAGCCAAACTCAGACTCGGGGGGGACTGTCATTTACTGCCAGAGGACTGACCTCCCATTAAAAAAAGTAGTAATTTTTGCAATGGAGTGTGGGAAGGGGGAGGGGGTGGTGGATATTTTTCTCCATAAACTATTCATTTTGGCATGTTTCAAAAAGAGCCAAATTGGCTATTCCAGCGGCAGCGCTGTCTCCAGTGGAGGATGACGGGAAATAATGAGGAAATATTACCCCAAACTCTGTCAGTGCCACTGCTGAGCGCTGTGCAGGAAGTCAACATCACGCAAATTAAAAAAAAATAAATAAATGGAGGTTCTGATATGCCAGCAGAGCCAAAATGGATTTTTTTTCTTTTCTCCCCCTTTTTAGTTTCACCGCAGGTTTGCATGTTAAGCCACACTTGAGCTTGTATCAACAACAACAACAAACATTCTCATAGGCATATTTGCCACAAAAAAACCTAAACAGGGTTAAAATATTAGCAATTACATAAATAAATAAAAATAGAAAAACAATTACAAGTTGGCAATCCAAGTTACATAAACAGCAAGCATAACATACATTCAAATGGCACATGGCAGTTCAGAGCATTGGTTTCTTTTCATGAACTTTGGAAGTAGTGAACACTTCTTACAATCTTCTATGCAATCACAATGAGGTAGATACTCAGAAAAACTCAGACAAGTGTGCCTTTTTTACACAACACAGCACATGTTCAGAAGTTACGGCTGTCTTCCGGGTTTGGTGAGCAGTTGTTTTCAATGACAAGAGACGAGAGCTCTAATTCCACTCTGGGAACCAATGGTGGCCAAGCCCTGCTTAATACTGATGGAAGCGCCAAATCAGAGTGATGCATCATTATTGATGAGGCAGCCTGTGTGAGTAGTCAGACACTTGCTCGGGCTCTGATAAATGATCACCTCCTACGTTTTTCTCTTTTCTCTCTCTCTCTCTCTCTCTGTGCTTTGCTTCTTGTGTTTTTCGCCCAGTTGCATCCCAGAGAGTGAGATATGGTGGGGCCTTCCTCCCTAACCCAACGCCACCCCCCCCCCCCCCCCCCCCCACACCTCCAACTCTAGTCTGTCTGCACCGATATTATTTTCTCTTATTCTCAGCCAATTCTTCATTTGTCTTCATATGTCCCCGTGTGTCGCTGCGCACCAAACGCCGCGCCATTTTCTCCGCCTCGCGCGCCCTCCGATTGCGTTGATAAATGTGGCCGGCGGAGAGGAGAGAAATACCCATGAATCCTTACAGCAACATTTCAATCGACTCGCATTTCTGCCCCTCCGACAGCCCCCTCTGACTTGCCTCAGAAAAGAGTTCTCATTCCGTCTTGTTTGCACTCACTCCCTCGTTCTCTCTCTCCTTCTCGCTTTCTCCTCCTCCTTCTCTGTCGTTCTCTTTTCTTCCCCCCTTACACCTTTCATTCTTTTCTTTCCCAGGCACACAATACGCGTCCCCGGAGTCGCTGCTGTTTGAACTCGTTCCTTTCCTCTCCTTGCTGTTCATTTCCCGTGCCAGAGTTGGGGCCACTGGTGGGTGCTCTTGGAGTGCAGCTCATATTTCAAAACTTACTTCGCCCTGAGCAGAGTGACCCTCTCTTTTTCTACTGGTCAGTCCTAACTCACAACTTTGGAGAGGAGAATAAACTGAAATAAATCTAAAAGGCCAAAAATGGTGCCCCCGCACACACAGACAGACAGACACACACACACACACACACACACACACACACTCTCTCTCACACACACACACACATATGCGCACGCATACACACAGACACACTCTAACACACACAATTCCTTTTTGCTTTAACATCGCACTCCAGAGATTATTTGAGGGGGGGGTTGGGAAAAAAGCAAAACCACATCATGGGGGTTAATCTTTCAGAAAGCAAGAAATAAGTCCCTCCATTACTTTTTTTTTGCCCAGAGTTTATCTAGCAGCCGTTGGCGTCAGCCGTTAAGAGAGCAACTCTTCAGAGAGAGGGGGTGGGGTTGGGGAGGGATGGATGGGGGTGTTGAGGTGGTTACTGAAAGAGAGTCAGTGCCGAGCTGTCTGGGCATTTTAGTCTGTTATTTCCCCAGCCTGTGGCGGGTCCTTACCCTGAGGGCCTGGGGGCCCAGGCTGGCCTGGCGGCCCCGGGGAGCCGTCGTTGCCTGGGGGGCCTGGAGGCCCCTGCCGCACCTGCGCAGCCAAAATGGCCGCCGGTGTCTTCTGCAGCTGTGCATAGCTTGCCAGCCTCTCTGTGGATGGAACGGGGGGGGAATTAGAGGAATTATTCAACAACAGCTATGTGTTACAGAGAGAGA